>NW_015542341.1:265799-279567 GCF_001515605.1 Sinocyclocheilus anshuiensis | reverse complement strand
TTGTGTGGTGCTGTTTGTACGAATTGTTTTGAGAAATGCACATACTTCTTTGCAAATATTAAGGATGATTCGAGAAATGCACCAAAGCGACTGAGAAAAACTGTAATGCGAGACAGAGGGAATATCACCCACAAAGCGAGTGAGGAGGGTGTCACCCAGTATCTTCTCATGCACACTTTGTCTTATAGTTCTAAATCATATTTTGCCATCTGACTTATGCACACCGTAGATAATTATCTTTGTTGCACAGAGAGATACTGATGCAGTAAGTTATGAGCTCTTTCATTTCTCATCTTTTATGGGCATACCTTCCTATTGTAGTCACAGTCTCTGACCTACATATGAGGACTACCAGGACACTGCAGTAATTTTTATGCTTCCAAGACAACTTCAAGCTGTTCGTTAAAATGAATTTGACATGGTTATATTCATTTATTACATTTTCAAGTACTCTGGGATAATTATGCCGAATTGCTTATAATATTGTGTATAATAAAAATAGGATTCCTTGTGCAATTATCATGCACTGAACTCACAGCATTCATGTTTCATGTATAGCTATGTTTAGTAATAAATATAAAACTGTATCTTTCACCAAGTGGCCCGTTTTTGTTGACGTTTCACAAGTTATTTCTCCTAGTGATTTTTGACTTTATACTGACACTTATTGGTGTGGATGCTTGAAATTTGTTCATTAACTGTAACTGTAAAGTATTTATGTTTTTTTTTTGTCCTTCTCCCACATTTTTACTGGTTATTATTGTTTCCTATTGCATTGCACCAGTCTTCCTTGAGCTCCCTTCTGCCTCAGCTTGTGGTGTGTGTATATGTTGGCTGGAGGGTTTTGTGGGATGGCTGCTTCTACTGTCATGTTCACTCTTGCAGTTTGAAGTCCTACTATGGTTTGTTTGTTCGTTGCTCTAGCAGGTTTTATTATTTAGTTTGGACTGGTGGATTGCACACATGCTCAATCATACCATCACTCTTGACTACTGATGAACAAAGATGTGTTGTTATGTTATGTCTGTAGTATGTATAGTATGTTTGTTATTATGTAGTTTGTCTGTACTCATGTTTATGCTTTGTAAAATACCTTTATCACAGGAAAATAAACTTACTATTAGTAGTAGTAGTAGTAATTGTTGAATTGCAACATGTTTAAAATATGAAAACACTCTGCAGCATGTAGAAAAAACAATTTGTGGATGTACATTTTTACATTATTAAATATAACTTTTAAAATTTAAAAATATTATAATAATACTGATAGTTACTGATAATTCAAGTGTGCAAACAAGTGAAATAATATAGAGTAGGCTTATATATAGTATTTTAAAAATGAAAAAAAAAAGTGTAAATATGTGGCTACAAATGCTATAACAATACAATGTACAGACAACACATGGGGCAAAATGCATTGACATTTAAGAGAAACGCTGTGAAAGCTAGGCGATATAGTATCCCGCTTCTTGGCCATTTTGAATCAGTGAGTTGTTGACTCAATAACAGCTGCAATCAGATCAGTCTGTTTTGCACATGAATCATTTAGTGTGATTTGTGAACAAATTCAACAGCTTCACTTGAAAGAATCAACTCGTTAACAAATAGGGTATCTCTTGCGTCTCAGAGATGGTGGTGATTTCTTCAGCTCGAAATAATGAGAAATAACATAGTGGAGTAAAAAGTATGATACTGTGTTTTGGAAGGTAGTGTAGTAAAACTGAAAGTTTCCCAAAATAAAAATACTCTGATAGAGTACAGATTCTTAAAAATACTTCATTACTGTCCACCACTGGAGAGTGTTTGGAAAATTATAATGAATCCTTTGGGCTAAAGCATGAATTAATGTATTGCTAGTTGCAATAATTTTCTCCCCATAGATAGTGTCTGTGTGCAACATCGCTTTGTTGAATATCTTTAGTGATTCTTTTTTTCCTCAATGGAGATGACTCACCACATGCACACACACACTTCACATTTCCTTTAGAGTGCTCTTCATTAGCCAAAAATCAGGCCAAATTAATTGAGATATATTTCTCTTGCATCACCTCAGTGTCTCTGAAGTCCGCCAGGTCTTTCATTTTGACCGTCTTTTGATTGGTGCTGGCTGTGACAGTGTGCCAAAGTCTGTTGAATAATTGCTCATTTTGAACTGCTCATTGGTGCGTAATTTCTATATTTACCATGTTTGACTGAATGGCGAAAAATACTGGATATCTTTAATTATTGTGCAGATATCTGTGCATTATTGAGCTGTCATGCTAGAAGTGATGCATGACTTTATCAGTCAGTGTCTGCTTTCAAGTGTCTGACATGGCTGACTGACTCAGCAATCAGAAAAACAATGCAAGGGTGCAAAACAGAGGTAGGGTGCAAAACAGAGGTAGTGTCACGATTCGCTGTGGGAGGAACGAGAGAGAAACGTGGAGTACAAGCAAAAGTCTTTAATCCAGGAATCACGGGATAATCCACAACAGGAACACGGGAAACACACAACATCCAACAAGTAGACCCGACAGAGGAAAAATGCACAGACAAGAACTTATAAACACAGGACAATTACCAAACACAGGTGCACAGAAATGACTAATTAACTAAACAAGGACAGGAACATGACCAAATAAGGGAACACAGGAACAGAAACGGGCAAAACATAACAAAACAGGTCCATGATCCTGACAGGTAGAGAGTTCATCAAAGGCATTATGCACATCTGAAACAGACTGATTCCCATAGATCAAGGCTTGTTAGCATGGCCCTATTAGCTCCTGCTGATATATATATATATATATGTATATGTATATTAGTAGTATATTTATACTACTAAAGTATTATAGTAGTATATTTTATTATGTTATTATGTTATGATGATTAATCAGTGTTGTCACAATGTAATTTTCCTGCTGCTCCAGTGTGATTAGTTGTTTGTCAAGTAAAAGTAATGCATATGTATTTTTCTGTTTTAGTTTGACATTTGGAAAAAAATATTCCAGATAATTAAATTTTTAAACATGATTTTGACCATACTGATTTTGCCTTAGTATTGGTCTAAAGTGACTTCATGTTCCCTTTTTACTGAGAGAAAAAAAATCTCTTTCGCTTTACTTTAAACAAATCTCATTTTTTTGTAGTTAAAACTGTTCCGATGTTCAGAGATTGTCCTCATGGTTTTATAGAACTGCATTCATCTTTCAAGTGCTCCCCGGATAGAATATGCTGGAGAATATGAGTTCATATTTTTGCAACTATATTTCAACATAATCCAGTGTTCAAAATTAAGGGGAAATGCTAATATTTACAGACTACATTTTCATCTATTTTAATGTACTTAAAAGGATACTTTACCCAAATATTTAGTCACCATTTACTCACATACCCATATTGTTCAAACCCTGCATGATTTTCTTTCTTTTAAAAAGTTTAATTCTCATTTAAATATATTTGTTTGTGTTTCATGTAAGAAAGAAAGTCCTGCCACTTTGGAATGACATCAGAGTGAGAAGAGATGAGTTTTCAGTTTTGGGTGAAATGTCCTTTTAAATCTGATTCACTCTGACACCATCACACATTAGAAACTCTGGTCGAAAAAAGCACTCTCCAACCACAGTCAATATACACCTTTAATCTGGCAGCAGGGTAATTGTCTCTCTTGAATTTTTTAAGGATCTTTCCCACTGTCAATAAAATGCTTTAGTGCTTATCCAAAAAGAACAAGTTTTTGTACAAGGAAGCACAATGCAGTGGGGAAATGTGTCCACCCTTTTATAGATTTCTGTAGTAATCCTGCAGGTGTGGAGATAGAAGGGAGTCACAGCTGCTCTGAAACTCAAACAAGAGACTGCCACCATGAAATGATTCCCTGGTGAAACTATTACCGGAGTAGCAATGATAGGTGTTCAGCTATTTCGCAGCATAAAAGCAGATCCACACTGTTATAGCTTATGATCATAGCATAGCCATTATCAAACATTTCTTTGATCTAAAATAAAGCATCACTTGAATTTTAATTGTTACAAAAGTGCACATAGAGTTCAATGTAACTATAATTAAAGGTATAATTCACCCAAAAATGAAAATTTGCTGAAAATGTACTCACCCTCAGGAACCATTCTGTTTTGCTTTAAAATTATACAATCTAATTTACATCAACATTTATTTGGATAAAATGCTGTGGTTCTGCAGCTGTTTCATGCATTCCGATTAATTTAAAGGCACAGTCAGGGAAAAAATGTGATAAACTGTGAAACTGTCACAATTCGCTGGAGCACGGGCACAAGGAAATGAGGAGATTTCACAGAACGAGAGTCTTTTAATGATCCAAATGGGAGACACAGAGCACATGCTAACATGTTAACTAAATGAGGAGAGGAACATGACCAAATAAGGGAACACAGGAACAGAAACGGGCAAAACATAACAAAACAGGTCCATGATCCTGACAGGTAGAGAGTTCATCAAAGGCATTATGCACATCTGAAACAGACTGATTCCCATAGATCAAGGCTTGTTAGCATGGCCCTATTAGCTCCTGCTGGTAACTACGCCAACTATGCTCAAAAAGCGTCTTTCTTCATTGACAATCATTCAAAAGTAGGTCTTTATTCTGTATGCTTTTTTTTATATACTTTTGTATGTTTTTTTTTATTTTTAGAATGCGCAACGGAAATATATATATATAGTAATTGTCTCTCTTGAATTTTTTAAGGATCTTTCCCACTGTCAATAAAATGCTTTAGTGCTTATCCAAAAAGAACAAGTTTTTGTACAAGGAAGCACAATGCAGTGGGGAAATGTGTCCACCCTTTTATAGATTTCTGTAGTAATCCTGCAGGTGTGGAGATAGAAGGGAGTCACAGCTGCTCTGAAACTCAAACAAGAGACTGCCACCATGAAATGATTCCCTGGTGAAACTATTACCGGAGTAGCAATGATAGGTGTTCAGCTATTTCGCAGCATAAAAGCAGATCCACACTGTTATAGCTTATGATCATAGCATAGCCATTATCAAACATTTCTTTGATCTAAAATAAAGCATCACTTGAATTTTAATTGTTACAAAAGTGCACATAGAGTTCAATGTAACTATAATTAAAGGTATAATTCACCCAAAAATGAAAATTTGCTGAAAATGTACTCACCCTCAGGAGTTTAGATGAGTTAGTTTAGATGAGTTTGCTTCTTTATCAGAACAGATTTGGAAAAAATGTAGCAGTGCATCACTTGCTCACAATTGGATCCTCTGTAGTCAATGGGTGCCGACAGAGGAGTTAAAACTGCTGATAAAAACATCACAATAATCCACTTGACTCCAGTCCATCACTTAAAGTCTTGTGAAGTGTTTGTAACAAATCCATCATTAAAGTGCTTTAACTTCAAACCGTTGCTTCTGGCTAAAATACTCTATCCATAATATTGCTTTCTCCCGAGAAAATGTTGTCTCCTAATCAGGAGAGAAATATGCCATGTAGATAACTTGTGTATAATTGTGATGGTTTTATCAGCTGTTTGGACTCTCATTCTGATGGCACCCATTCACTGCAGAGGATCCACTAAATTTCTCTAAACCTGTTCCAATAAAGAAACAATCTCTTCTACATCTTGGATGGCCTAAACGGAAGTAAATGTTCAGCAGTTTTTCATTTTTGGGTGAACTATTATAATTAATTTGTTTGTACTGTCTCTTTGTTCCGGATTGATTGATAGATGATAGAATTAGTGTTCACTAACCTCACATGCTCTCAAATTTGTCAAGCACCTTGGGAATAACATTAACAAACTGCTTTCTTTTCCATGAATGTTCGATTCCAATTATAATTTATTACAATAATTCTAATCATGTCCCAAGCTTTCATATAATTTGCATAAATTAGCCTACAGGAAAGCAGTTCTCTTAAAATCCAACTGGCCAGGAACCACACAGAAGAGGACCTTTCTCTCAGAGAAATATGCCATTACAGGATTGTGTTTGTCTTCAACTTAATTCCCATTACAGATAATTCATTCATGTATTTTTACCCCATGCATAATTATTTATTACCATCTGAATGAATAAAATATTTCCATTACTCAGTGTCTGATATTAGCAGTGATTAGACAGGGCAGTGAAAATATGACAAATAAGACACGCTGAATGGACATTGACGTGCCCTTGAAATGCATGATTGCTCATTACTTTAACTTTTCAGGTATGACAAGAACTGCTGTTTAATGGACACATAATTTGAATATTTGTTCAAACAATGAAATTTATCTCTAGATTAAAATGATTTGTTCCAAAACTAATTTGACAGATGACCGTGTCCTTTTATCTACATTTCATTTCGTCCATCCTCAAATCTGAATATTTCAGCAGAATATCTCTCTTTGATAGGCACAGAGAGAGAATGAGTGATAGAGCAAAACAGCTTGATGTCAGACCTCGTCAGCTACGTGCTCACTTGCAACAACATGCGACATTAAGTCCATTCATGTAGACTCAAATCCAATACTTCAGCAATTGAGTTGATTTGCTTTATACTAGTCAATTTGTCCTCTTCCTTTCTTTTCTTTTCTGTATTTCTCTTATTCTACCTTTGTCCAGCAGTTGGTATTCTCAGTTGGTTCACTTACATGCTGCTTTATTATTATACGTTAAACTAATTACCCAGTGATTCTGAAGTGCACACTGAATTATGTGCTATTTCAACAAATACTTTTGCTAATTGGGTGACATAATAAAGATTACTGCAATGCTAAAATGACTTCCAGAGAAGGCACCTCAGGTTGCCTTTGAATGTCTAACCAGTGGTTTAAATGAATCCTATATCACACTTCTTCACAGAAACAGTACATAATTAAACCTGATCTATGGCTTGTATCACACATTATTATAGTGTGCATCAGAGACCCTTTGTTGATCTTGTACATACAGCATTCTGCATTTTACAAGAATTCCATTTATTGTGGTGCTCAGTAAATCAATAGTAATTTTCTTCAAGCTAAAAAGACAAGGTCAGCATCACCCTGAACTATATTCAAGCGTACAGAACAAAGATGAACCATGGTACAATAAATAAACATGCTGGAGAACATAAATGCAGTGACATCCTTTTTTTCTTTCATTTTTGTTCTAGTGTTTCAGGAATAACTTTTGAACAATCTGTCTAAACACAAGGTAACACTTTACAACACAATATAGGTAACAATTAATATGTTAGGTATCTTGAATTAACAATGAACAGCAATTTAGAGCATTTATCAATTTATGTTAATTTATACATATACTGTTCATAATACATTTGAATATTTTAATATTGAATTTTGGGTAACTCTTTATTTTACTGTGTCCTTGTTACATGTTGCATGTATTTACTATAGTAATAACGGTAAATTATGCAGAATTCCATGCAGCTAACCCTGAACCAAACCACAGTCCTAACCCTAACCTTAATAAGTACATGTTGTCAATCAGTATACTCAGTACTTAAAACTTATAATTAAACTGTTACAAGGACACCTTAAAATAAAGTGTAACTGAATGTTGTAATACATTTTAATGCAGTTGATGTTAATTTATTCAACTGAAAATAGTAATGGATGAATATACATAAAATTGTTAATGAATTGCACCTCTCATAATCAAGGAGTATGTATGATGTGGAGAGTGAATTTTACATAAAGTATAAAAATTATATATATGTTGGTTTAATTGCATATTTGTCTATTTATTCTTGGTTATTTGACTTGATGTACCAACTTTGTACGCTTTATAAGTAGCTGATCCACTTTACTTCCTTTACTCCTTCCTGCTATTCGTGTGACCTCTATGCATGAGCTCAAATGCTCTAAGGTTTTATCAAGCAATGGACGATGCTTTCCGTCTCCGATAATGGGTGGATTACCGCTGAGCACTTTCCCGGCTTTACTTGAGTCTCAGACTGAATGAACCAAGTTCTCTCCAAAATCCCCAAGCAGAGGTTTCCTCTTCGACCTCACTACCTCAAAGAATAATCAAAGGATAGCATTCAGCACACAATACTACTATATGAAACAATATCATTTAGGAATTTTCTATCAGCCTAAAGTCTTGCTATATTGTGTGTGTGTGTGTGTGTGTTGGGAAGGAATGGGGTATATAGAATGTGTGTGAGTCCTTCCAAATTCATAACGAGATAAAGGTTTCACACTTCCGATAGGTCGAACGAATCAAAGAGAATTCTCAGAATGGGCTCTTCTGCTCATCTACCCCATTATCGGGATTTTTTTGGCTTGAAGAAGTATAGAATAGGCTGCCAATAGAAGAACACTGAATGTACATCCAATTTCATATGCAATCCAAAATTAATTAAAGTTGATCTGTGCTGCTGGAGCAAAGGGCATGAGAATAAAGAGAAAAGAAATCTCGTTAGCCCCTGTGTGTTTTGTTCTCTGTACTGTATATCAGAATCAGAAAGATGTTAATACATTAACTTTCCCCTTTCTTACCATTACATTTTCTGCAGATAATTTCTGCAAAAACTGTGAATTAGTTATGAAAGCTTCTATCTGCCAAGGGAGTCAAGAGTCAGAGTTTTTTTTTTCTTACTAGAATGGACTTGAATTAAAAAAAAAAAATTCTTATGCTAAAATGGTTATTATATTGTCAGTGACAGCTTTTCATTTAGAAGAATATATAAAATGTCAGTTATCTTTTGCTGCTAAAGGGCATTTCAAGAGCACCAAGACACGAGATTTGGAAAAACATTCCTGCTGTGAAATCCTTCATAATGACAATGTATGTAAACACAATTCTTATAGCCCCAATCTAAATAAATGAATGAATAAATAAATACATACATACATAAAATCTGTTAACTAATTAAATTTGAAGACTTCTATAAATAAATTCAATGGCTATTAATTTAAATGTAATGTGACCTTTCAGTGTTATAGAAAGGTGTTATTGGAAAGCTGCATCTAATATCCTTCCCTGCATGTCAGCAACATTATAATCAAAACAAATGATTGGATTGTATCTTTTCATTTTGAGTTTAAAGTTCCACACGGTGTTCTGGATTTTTTTGTAACCAAGGACCCTGTTTTGATATTGAAGCCTGTACAGAGATGTGGCTTTGTAGTTTTTAGAAGTTTTGATGGGGTCAGTTCAGTGCTTCTCATTGTCTGTGACAGACTGACACAAATCAAATGCGTTCTGATGTTGTGTCAGTGATAACGATGGCATAGGGTCATATGGTATGATGTTTCACAACACATCTGTTCTACTTGTTGTACTATTTGTTTCAGAACCTATGAATGAGATACCATTTGAATTATCTTTTTCCCACAGAAAATCTAGATGGGTGAACTATAATCAATAGGGAAGAATATGAAAGATCTGTTTACAGTAGAAGATCATCATCCCTCCGTTAGGTTTAGATTTTTTTTAAAGTTAGCTCTATTTCATATATTTCAATATTTAAAATATAAAAAAAAAAATTAATTATAAAATCAGAAGAAATGGACAGCACCTGAGTTAAATATATGAGTGTCACAGCAAAGGGTCTGAATACTTAGGACCATGTGATATTTCAGTTTTTCTTTTTTAATAAATCTGCAAAAATGTCAACAATTCTGTGTTTTTCTGTTAATATGGGGTGCTGTGTGTACATTAATGAGGAAAAAAAATGAACTTAAATGATTTTAGCAAATGGCTGCAATATAACAAAGAGTGAAAAATTTAAGGGGGTCTGAATACTTTCCGTACCCACTGTATATATATATATATATCTTTCTTCAGATATCAGTAAAAAAAAAAAAAAGTAAGGTTTTATTTTTAAACCACTTCCTATATAAGCTATTAAACTCGGAATAAAAGAGCACAGGTTGACATTTTTACAGGGCATGTTGTCAAACTACATGGGGTGTAAGCTGTCACGAACCTGCCAATAAACATATTATATGCTTTTCAGCTAAAAGAAACGAAAAGATAGATATTATGTTCACTCATTCTGCTATTACAAAATACTGTATATATAATATATATTGCAATTTTAGTTTCAAGATCCCAATCTTTCCACTAACTGAATTAATGAGGAGTGGAATTTCATCACTCATTGTTCTTAGTGGGTTACATCAAAATAATCACTTATTCCTAAGTTTTTGCACTGTGTCTCATAGTCAGATCTGATATAAGGTGAAGCTGTGCAGATAATTTTTAATAGACTACATCATCAATCTAAACGTCAGTAAAATTAGCACTGTACTGAATTGATCTGTTTAGAGGCTACACTAAAGTCATTGCAGTTTGTTGTTGTATATATATATATATATACTGTATATATATTATACATTTAATCAACAACATGAATAAATATCAAGAATGGAGCAAAACACATTCATATTCTCATGGTAAGTTCACTCTTGGGCTTCAGATAATGTAGTCAAGTGCATTATTACGTGTTGCACTCTAGTGTTTTCAAATAATACATTTCAAAATGAAAAATCAGCTTCAGAGTTTGAATCCTACCTTGGCGCTCAACCAAACCACTCAGTGTGTTAGCCTCAGAGATGACGGGGTAGGGATTGAACAAAAGACTCAGCAGATGTTTTATGAGAAAAGAATTATAACCCCCAGTTTCCCAGTACCAGGCCAGACAGAGATGCTTCTCCTGGTTTGACCCAGCAAATTCCTGAACTTCTCATTTATATGACAACAGAGAACTTCAAAAACAAACAAAAACATTTAATAGGCAAACAATTACAGCATTTCTTGTGAATGATCATATGACTGCTCTAACTCTAGTCTGCACTGTTTTCCCATAAAGGGCAGATTTGAGTCTCTGTGATGAGCAAGCCACTGGCATGAGAATGGTACATTGTAGTCTCATTACATGTAATGACAGGCAGAGCAAGACAGGACAAATGAATCACTGATTTCAAAAGGCCTTGTATAATTTTCTTTTTATAGCCCTTCATTTTCTTTTTTAATTTTCTTCTACAACATTATAATTTTTATTCTCAAATGTTAAAATGTAGTAGGTTTTTGACATAACACACTTATAATTAACCAGAACAGAAGGTTATAAAACAGCACACACTTTAAATTGCGAAACGACAAAGAAACTGTATATGTAAATTTATGCATACAGTACACTGTATGGACAAAAGTACCGGAACACTTGACTGTTTAAAACATTTCAATTCAATAATTAAGATGTGTGTCCCAATACTTTTTTCGTATAGTGTATGTTTTTATGCATGTACCATATATACCACTTTTGTAGTTAATTATCTGTTTGCTATACAAAATCATAGTAAAAGGATTGACTTATTACGAGTAGTTCCTACCGACAAATGTACCGACAAAATCATCACTGGCACAAGACAATCCTTCGAAAGAATGTTTCTCTGTTCATTGCAGGTTTGCAGCACAAATTGTTTACAATATAAGTAATTGTCTGTGGGTATTTTCTGTGCACGCAGTGGCAGATGTTGATTAATTGGGCTTATGGCTCAAGCTGACAATAAGGCTTAGGGTCCTCTGGGCCAATTTTGTCATTTGCTTTTACTGACAACCAAGGTTGTTGTAAAGCTTGGGGCAATTCAGTGATCATCATCATCATCATTAACATGCATATTCTGTACCACATTTCCACTGAAACCATCTGCTTGTTGTGACTTGTCTGCAAAAAAGTAGGCTACAGTGTTGGGGGTAATGCATAACAAGTAATGCAAGTTACGTAATCAGATTACTTTTTTCAAGTAACTAGTAAAGTAACACATTACTTTTTCATTTACAACTAAATATCTTTTTCAAACAAGTAACGCAAGTTAATTTGTTTTTCCATTCATTCACTGACATCTCTCCTGTCCCCGTGTTGAGAAACTTTTTATGGAGTAACACAATATTGGAATGCATTACTTTTAAAAGTAACCGTCACCAACACTGGTAGGTTATGTGTAGACAAAAGCCAACACAGTGCTCTCAAAATCTCAAGTAGCAGCAAACTCTCAATCAGTAGCATAATTCAACACTATGCTCAGTTTGGCTGCATCCCGGCACTAGAACGCCATGCAATCACTTTCTGGAAAAATAACCATTTTGGCCTCTTGTGTTTCAGTGACATTAAATTTCAGTGCTTCCAGAGGGAGAAATAAACATGCTGATGTTAAAGTCAGGAAATGAAGAAGTCACAAAAACACAGTAACACAGTGGCAGATCCCAGTGCAATTTCTCTTCAAGGTTTTATGGAAAATGTGACTCAAACATGTTTTTTCATACTGATGCCAAAGGAGGTAAATACATCAAGCAGCCTCTAATTACCAGACTTTTAACACATGGTAATTTTTTTCCAAAGTGGTACACTACATGGCCAAAGTATGTGGACACCCACTTAAAATTAGAAGGTTTGGCTAAATCAGGGGTGTCCAAACTCGGTCCTGGAGGGCCGGTGTCCTGAAGAGTTTAGCTCCAACCCCAATTAAACACACCTGAACCAGCTAATCAAGCTCTTACTAGGCATACTAGAAACTTAAAGGCAGGTGTGTTGAGGCAAGTTGGAGCTAAACTCTGCAGGACACCAGCCCTCCAGGACCGAGTTTGGGCACCACTGGGCTAAAGTGGTAGCCATTACTAAAAGGAGCAAACAAACAAACAAACAAAAAATTCAAGCCAACAGGCATATCATTTCCTATATCCAATCATTTATAGACTAATGTGGCGTATGAAAGAGCTCAGTGGCTTTCAACACGGCGCCTCATCAATTATAATAAACCAGTTTACTGAGTCTGGTGTAACAGAACCAGCCTCACAAAGCTCAGACCTGAACTCTATTGAACATGGATGATTCAGAGCACAACTCGGAGCTAAACCCATCACCCAGCATCATTGCGTGACCTCAACGATCTTGTATCTTAACTGGGGAAAATCCCTGTATCTGTCTTCCAACATCTAGTGGAAAGCCTTCCCAGTAGAGTGGAAGCTGTTATGGCAGGAAAAGAAGAACCAGCTCATGAATACCCATGGTTTTCAAAATTAAATGTTCAAGAAGCACATTCAGGGGTCCACATATTTTTGTAGTATATGAGCGGTAATGTAAAATTAGATTTTATTCACTCAGTCTGAGACCGAAACACATGTGGTGAGGTGAGAATTTGGACTACACATTTGATCCTCACATCAAAAAACATTCATCACCTGTCACAGGGTTTGTAATTCTACAATCATCCTGCTAGAATCAACTGCTGCCAGAGAACCAAAGAAGCCACTTTACAGCCTTTTGCAGCCCACTGCAGTATGTTCTGATTGCTATTTTTTTAGTCCTAAAGAAGTCTGGCATTCTCTAGTTCAATACAGCTAAGGGTTTTCAGACTTACTGAAGCCAAGAATGCCATTTATGTTGTGTGGAGAAAAAAAACTAAACAAATAAATAATAAGATAATAATAAACAACAACAATAATAATTATTAATATATATACCTGCTGACTGCATATATTTACTACAGTATACGGATCCATTCAGTATAACTAAACCCAGCAACATAAACAAATCAAAACATTATCGTGAATGTGTGTGGAAACAACATGAATGTACGGAGATGTCTGTGCCTGTGCATAAATACAAAGTGTGATCAGCGCGTCAAGAGCACTCACACACGCATTAATATAACGGACTCACGCATGCTTACTGTACGACTCCTCTACACCACCGCAATCATCTTTACCTTGATTGCAGTCTTCATTCATCCATCAAAACTTTACTAGCGAGACTGGTTATCCAGTCGAGAAAACGTAGTTTGCGTCTCATCTGGT
>NW_015542341.1:263628-265533 GCF_001515605.1 Sinocyclocheilus anshuiensis | reverse complement strand
TTGAGGGAGCGTGCAATTGGCATGCTGACTGCAGGAATGTCCACCAGAGCTGTTGCCCGTGAATTGAATGTTCATTTTGCAGTACATCCAACCGGCCTCACAACCGCAGAACACGTGTAACCACACCAGCCCAGGACCTCCACATCCAGCATCTTCACCTCCAAGATCGTCTGAGACCAGCCATCATTATGTGGAAAATAATGTGTTTTTTTAACTTTAAACCACATAAACACATTTCATTACACCAAATACACAAAATAATGTTCTTTTTAGCAGCATCATAGGACCCCTTTAAACCCTTTTTCTGTGATTAATCGCGATTAATCGCACACTTCATGAAATTAAGCATAGACCATTTATCTTGTTTTAAATGTTTATTTTGTCATTATTTGCTATATCCAGCAAAGTAAACCAAAAGATTGAAGGGTGATTCTCAAAAATCTGTATTTTCTGCAAGATTGTTTCAAGATAAATTTAGATGTCTTTCCAAAAAAGGACACGTAGAAACTCCAAAAGGACACCAAAGATCCAAATGATATGAGCCCATATAAGCACATATGAAAGAAAAAAAATCAGAATTTTATAGTATGTGTACAGTGCAACACCAAAGAGCTTTTTTACATTTTAGAGAAGCCAAGTTGCGATACCGAACAGGACCACATGGCGATGCCAAAAAAAAAAAAAAACTAAACCAACCGCCTGCTGACTGCATATATTTACTACAGTATACGGATCCATTCAGTATAACTAAACCCAGCAACATAAACAAATCAAAACATTATCGTGAATGTGTGTGGAAACAACATGAATGTACGGAGATGTCTGTGCCTGTGCATAAATACAAAGTGTGATCAGCGCGTCAAGAGCACTCACACACGCATTAATATAACGGACTCACGCATGCTTACTGTACGACTCCTCTACACCACCGCAATCATCTTTACCTTGATTGCAGTCTTCATTCATCCATCAAAACTTTACTAGCGAGACTGGTTATCCAGTCGAGAAAACGTAGTTTGCGTCTCATCTGGCCAATATTGATATATTGTGTATTATATGTATTATATACTTCACACAGCGCATGTGACGTGTGAGGGCCCGTGCTCTTCAGAGACAGTCACAGAATATGACAGAGCTGGTGTTTAAAAGCGAAACACACTGGAATAATTCACTGAAAACGCAATGCGAGTCTCTGTTCTCTCTGCAATCTCTGATGTAATCAGCCTAGTTCGTTTGAGTTTCCCTCTATTCTTCGCTTTATAATGGCTTATTTTGTCTTGTCTTCACCACCTGGCTATACTGTTGTAAAATGTTGAGAGATTCAAACAAAAAGTACTAAATAAATAGAACAAAATAAAAAATAATAAAGACTGCAAGTGACGTCGCTAGCGGAAGTGCAAGTGTCTGAGAGTGCACGCTTGAGAATGCACGTCTGAGAGTGCAAGCGCCAAGCTGCAGCCAGACCCTTTTGTTTTTCTTCACTTTCAAATGGCTTGTAAAAGTGCCGTGCAAATTTTACTTTCACTTTCAAATTAGCGGCAACTGCCGCAATTCCGCGTCAAGCAATTGTTCGCTTGAGTTTTCCCTCTTTTCCTCGGATTTCTTCACTTTCAAATAGCTTGAAAAAGCGCCGTGCTCGTTTTACTTTCACTTTCAAATTAGGGGCAATTCAGCGTTGATTCAATTCAAGCAACAACAACGTTAAACTCAGAACTTTTATTAACAAAGCGAATAAAAATACACCATATAGGCCTATGCCTAATAAAATAACAAATGACTTAGGCTACACAAAGTTTAAATAGGTATATAAAAGTAAAATTAACAAACATTGTGGAACCAAATAAATAAGAAACATAGAACATTTATTAGCAAAACGAATAAGAAAGCTTGGAGGCACGGCATATA
>NW_015542341.1:263146-263596 GCF_001515605.1 Sinocyclocheilus anshuiensis | reverse complement strand
AAAAACTTCCAGTCAATAGGCTTTTCAAAATCTAAAATATTGCCAAACAGGCGCCTTTGCATTTCCTTTCTAAACAATCTTCTGCCATCGTCTTGTCTTTCTCACCTCACTCTTGTCAGTCAGCCCGATTCACTCTCCTCACATGATAAATAAAATCTGACTCGTTCAGCGTCGTTCACGCATGGTTCGGCACGCTGCATTGAGCGTTTAGTATTTAAAAGTGTCTGTCCTCTAACTGAACTAGGCTAAATGATCTTTGTTACTATAAAAAATCAAAACGACGGTGGGGGGGCGGTGCCGCTGTAGGCAAATGACGTAACCGGTGTTGCACCTTAACACAGGTATAACCGAAAACACCGTCTATCGCAGCAAGACTAATATATATATATATATATATTTATAAAAAGATTGTTTATTTTTAGGGCTGTCAAAATAAACATAATGATATGT
>NW_015542341.1:260985-261621 GCF_001515605.1 Sinocyclocheilus anshuiensis | reverse complement strand
TCTTTGGTTTTGAGACTTTAGTCTTTGCAACTTCAGGGATCTTATCTATGCACAATCAGCTTGTAACACTCCAAAGAGAAAGGAAAAATTGAAATCGCATCATATGACCCCTTTAATTAACCAATGTTAACAGATACAACTTTACATTTGTATTAGTTATTAGTATGTTTAGAACTTAATATTAGCTAAGATTAATAAATACTATATAAATAGTGTAACTAATATAGAAAGTAGTTAACTAATGTTAACTAATGAACCTTATTGTAAAGTGTTACCAAAAAGACTGCAAAAATCTAAATCTGCACAGCTTGCTACATTGTCAACCCGTAAACCATCTGTTTTTGTTTTAATTAACTGTATTATTAACAATATTATATACAGACTGAAGTAGTTTAAGTCTTTGGTTCTTTTAATTGTGATGATTTTGGCTCACATTTAACAAAAACCCACCAATGCACTATCTCAACAAATTAGAATATGGTGACATGCCAATCAGCTAATCAACTCAAAACATCTGCAAAGGTTTTAAGCTGAGCCTTCAAAATGGTCTTTCAGTTTAGTTCACTAGGCTACACAATCATGGGGAAGACTGCTGATCTGACAGTTGTCCAGAAGACAATCATTGACACCCTTCAC
>NW_015542341.1:240059-259620 GCF_001515605.1 Sinocyclocheilus anshuiensis | reverse complement strand
AACACCAAAGAGCTTTTTTACATTTTAGAGAAGCCAAGTTGCGATACCGAACAGGACCACATGGCGATGCCAAAAAAAAAAAAAAACTAAACCAACCGCCTGCTGACTGCATATATTTACTACAGTATACGGATCCATTCCATATAACTAAACATAGCAACATAAACATGAAAAATCAAAACATTATCGTGAATGTGTGTGGAATATATATATATATATATATATTCAGATTTATTTGTAACATATCATTATGTTTATTTTGACAGCCCTAAAAATAAACAATCTTTTTCTTCTCAAAATTTTCTAGCAATCCCTTATAGCCCCCTGGGTATCCCTGGAGCCTAGTTTGGAAACCTCTGCTCTAAGCACTCAGCGTTGGGTTCACTGTTCATTCCTTTTGCTCCCCCTGTCCTTCACAGTGGAACAAATGTATCATTGAAATTACATAATTGCTTTAAATTATGGCCATGGAAGTAGTCCGAGATGTGAGCTCAGAGTTGGTTGCCATAGTGTTCTTTTCACAGCCAGATGTTTTCCACCAGCATCCTGGAACATGGCTTGAGAGGTTGAATAAGATAATAGGTGTGAAAAAAATAATAAGATAATACTAAGTAGTAAATAGCTGCAATAATGCATTTACTACTAACGTTCTGTTGTTCGGCTGTTATGATTAATAGTTACCTTTGGTCTATTACTCAGCAAATCTTTAAAAGAAAAAAAACAGCGGGCATCATGATTAACACAGACATGCAGGTGTACCGTTAATTTAACTGATCTAAGTGGTCCCTAAAAACTGGCTCAGTCATCATTTCAAGTATATTGCGATTCAGATGTGAGCAAAGGTGGTGCTGTCTGAGTGGGTTCAGTTGTTTATTTGGTAATTAGTCCATCCATTTCCACCAGTTTGACCCATTTAGGCCAGTTTGTGAACTTGAGAGGTAGGCATTATCACATTAAGAGGGTAATCAGCTAATCATAGTGATGAAGAGAACATGATGGTAACAAACCAATCATAGCCTTGTGGATATATTACATTCACTTACATAACTTTTTACTAGAATTTTGCTGACGTTGATAAATTTTGTTGCTGTACATTTGCTTGGATTTTTTGTTGCCATTTAAATTTTTTTTAAAGAGACATCAACTTTTTGGCTTCTTATAGAAAATGCCCCCAATCACATACTGTAAGATGAAGTAAAAAATGAACACTTCAAATGTTTTACCTTTTAATATAATAAACACTTAAGATACAGTATCTTGTCATTATATAAACCAATGTGTCTGTGTTCATTGTTTTTTTGTCCTGTTTGCAAAAAAATATGCCTCATTAAGTTTATTCATTTGTTGGTTTATTACTTATCATACCTTTCCTATCTACGCAGCTTCCAGTGCATGTCCTCCGCGGACAGTCCTCCAGGGGTTGAGTGGTCTCCAGCTTATTAACTTCTCTAATACTGAACCTTGGACTTTGGGGTTACCCAAAACTTTGAATTGGAACACTACAAGCACAAAAATGGGTGCTGGCAGCAGCTGGTTAACATGTGTGAGAAACACATGGTTCCTATGGAAGTGTGTAGAGGTTGTTAAAAGCCTTTTGAGAAAAAGATCTGAAGTATTAATGTGAAATCTTGGTTTTGTTAGATTAAGGTAAACATGTCCTCCTTAAAAATGAAAATTCTTCCACCTGCTGTCTTCTGAAGCATAGAAACATCTGGCACTGCCTGTGGAAGAAATTAAATCGTAAATAAATGAAAAGGGGTTGATCTGAGAAAAAAAAAGGAGTCCATAAAAAAGTGAAAAAGAAAGCTTGGATTAAAATCAAAAGACTAAAATATATTGAAATGACACCCAAAGTACAAAGAAAAAAAGTGTTTTACAGAGAGAGTGCAAACAGATTTTCTCAGTTCTCTAATGGTAATCATCTTGAGTGAGAAAATGACAGAAAACTTTATTTACAAAAATTGCTTCTGTTGTTATTTACCTTCATTTTATAGTGCCTTTTTACAACCAGCAGCAAAACAGCAACAATAATAAACCTTGGAAATTGAGTTGAGTACATTGCAAACCAGCTCACATTGGAGATCTCTTACAGAGAAAACAAAAATTACTGAATTATAATGTTGACAAACTATAAAAGGCCTTATCAGATCCAGTCAATCATTCTGCACTTATTGTTATGTAAGGTACACTGAATGTTTGTTTTATCACAGCTGCGTAATAGGGTGACTTGACTCAAGTTAGTGTTTATCATCCTGGGTCTGATTTGTCAGAACAACTCAGCAGATGAGATTTAAATGAGAGTGATGAGGGCAGGATTTCCCATTGTGAACCTGATTGAACATTATATCTCAGAGGCTTGAGGACTGGCTGTAGCAATGGAGGCATTTGGCCATGTGAGATAATTATGTGCCAGTTAGTTCATTTCATAATGCATTTAAGTGCATTTTCCCTTTTTCTGTAGAGCCACACACACACACACACACACACACACACAAAATATATACTGTATATATATAAAGGACTTTTCATGTTTATGTACCATAGGTTTCAACGAAACATGTCTTGTGTTGTAGAAACTGCTTTTGTAAGGAACAGACCGAAGCTTAGACTATATCGTTATTGACTGATAATCTTCACTTCCAACAGTATGACTTAAGAG
The DNA here is from genome assembly GCF_001515605.1 of Sinocyclocheilus anshuiensis. Taxonomy (NCBI): domain Eukaryota; kingdom Metazoa; phylum Chordata; class Actinopteri; order Cypriniformes; family Cyprinidae; genus Sinocyclocheilus; species Sinocyclocheilus anshuiensis. The sequence goes on along the minus strand of NW_015542341.1, from coordinate 256,961 downwards.
TATACAAATTTTATATATACTACATATCAGCACTGCTTGGCCAATCAGAATAGAGGACTGGAAGTAACTGTTTTATAATGTATGTTTTTTCCACCACTTTCGCATTCAGTTACCATATGCCAGTATGACTACCACAGTCCTCTACCCAAGGATGTTACTAAAACTCTCAATTGTTTTTGTTCTTTCTAAGTGACCACAGATAATGGAAAGGTCACTGATTCTGTAATGACAAAGAACCTGTAAATGTTCACTTATTTTTACTTTAAAGTAATTTCTTTTTGAATGTCTTTGAAGTTTCTGGTGTGAATAAATGCACATTTTATTCACTGTATATCAAAGTAGGCTATTGACAGAATTTTTCAGTGTTTACTGGAGCAAAACTCAAAAGCATCTATGAACCAATAAGCTTGACAGTCAGATGCAAATTAACAGATAAAGGCTGTAATGGTTTTTAAAAAGTGTCATTAGATCAGATCAGTGAGCTTCTGTTATCAACACATTGACAGTTATTTCCCTCTGTCATTTAGATACTTTATATCAATCTTGTTAATTTTAACACTGTTAATCTCAGTTTGCACAAGAGTTCATACTGTCACCATGGAAACTGAACTACATGTTTCCATGGTGTTTCACATTAGACTTCTCACTTATATACTACTATATTGGGTTCAATCAAGGTAGTCTGAGACTATTTTTGTACTTTCAGCATCTGCAGTTTGTTGTGATCACATTTTAGGGGTCTCACATTACAATTTATCTCTAATTTACCCTATATGTTTATGGGGGACCATTTAGAGTACTCAAATACGTTATCCAAATTGTGTGCATGTACATGGAAACTAAGGGTCCCAAAAGGAACAGATCATGTTTATATTATTGTGGGAGTGTATTGGTGCTGTCCTGTGTGATTGTATGAGGGTGTGGGGTTCCCTTATCTGGGAATTTTTATTTTTAGATGTCAGGGCATGGTCCGAAAGTCAAAGGTCTGGTTACAACATCTGGGGATCTGGGCATATTATAGCTTTAAACTTCCCGACGTCTGAGTGAATTCCCCTACATACTACAAAGAAAACAGGAAACAATTACACACAAATTATTTGCTGTATTCTTAGATGTGGGAGCTCAGATGGGAGCTGATAAAATCAGAATTTAAAGCTGAAGTATGTCATGTCTGTATGTTAAAATACTTTCTCTTATCCCAGCTTAATATGCAGTGACTGTACTAATTATAAAAAAAGCATCTGTAAAGTTTGAAGAAAATGTAAACATTTATAGTGTGTTGCTATCATAACATTGCTTTGTTTATTTAAGAATTCCAACCAGTCTGGCACAACAACAGTGGCTCAACCAATCGTGTGAGTTGGAGGCGTGGCTTTCTGTTTTTACAACCAGTGAAAGACAGGAGGTTTGAGAAACATGTTTGAAAACAGTCATTGTTTTTGAAGTTCCTTGGTGATGCTAGTGGTGTTACAACTACACAAATCATCTTTAAAGTAAGTGGAATTAGAAATTATCAAGTGCAGAGCATTTCGCATGTCTTATCATGAAAAAATTATAAATTGATAAATATGAATGGCATTTCAGTATTTACTTGATAGGTGCCATGATAATTGGATAGCCAATTAGCTATTTCTGAAAGTATAGTTTAGCCTAATGATGCTGTGGCCAGTGTTGATGTCTTAATTAAAATTCTACTTGGATAAGGGCTTCATCCTGTACGTTTTTTTTGTCTTTTGCCTTGTAACTCTTTCTTAGTGTGGATACATTGGTATCATTATTAGGCTCATTGCTGTATGGTGCATGAACTCAGCTGGCCATCCAACTGACAGTACAAACGAAAATAGGAAATACCTGTCTTCCAAGATGTCAGAACGAACTTTCACAGGCCTTCAATTACTGTAAGAAAACCAACCGCTAAACTCCAGATTTCGAGCTCAGAGATCTATTTTTTTCCAGTCACTATTTCTTTCACTTCAAGTTGTTTTAGAGAGCATTGCCAGAGTTCGGATGTGCTGGACACTGATAGATTGTTTGTAACCAAGCAACACTTCAGGACGTCTGTGGTGGTACTTTACCATGAAGCCCATAACAATTAAAACTTCCAGAGAGAATCTGGTCTGAGAGCAAAAGTGCAGGGAATTTAAGCTTCTTGCCCAGTCATGGCTCTCGGGACGCCTCCCTCTGAGACTTTGAGGTAAAAATACAAGGTCTCTACTGACATTTGAAAACTGACAATAACATACTCTGACATTTGCTCTAATTAAAGCAGGCATCTGTACAGGAACATTTAGATTATGTTTTCTCATGAGGATGCACTCATTTGGTATTTATTAATCTTTAAGATGACTACGACTTAATTTCCATCTGACATTAACATGCGTGTGACCAGATCACATTCAGATAGCACTTGACCACATTAAATGTCAGGTGTACATATATCCACATATGTCCTCTTTGTGAGAAGATCACTGAAACCACATTCAGAGGTGGTCAGGGACAGATTCTGACCTCATTTGAAGGTGCAAATGCTAATGTGTTAGTCACATATATCTACATAAGTAGGTCTAATCACTTTGAAAGATTGAGTTGCAAATATTCTGTCATGCTCTACTTTTGTATCTCAGTAAAATGTTGTAATGCTTAGTGTTGTTACTCTGATATCACAAGAATTTCTGTTGCAAAAGCTCTTTTAGTAAAACCAAGCTCTGTGTTGCATAGCTTCCTTTAATGTGGGAATCTAAAGTAGGATAAATGCAACAGACAATATGCAGTATCTTATTTTTACCTGTCAAAATGATGGAAAACATTTCACATTATCCTACAATGTTTTTTAAATTCACAATAATTATGGAAAATGTCTCTGATGTAATATGTAAGTGCCGTTTTCCATTTTCAGTAGTTAAGTGCAAGACTGATTACACTGGAGACACATTTAATGCAAGGTGTAAATGCAGTCCAGCTAAAGAATGTACTGTTTGGATATGAAACAGATTTTAATGCCAAGTGTAAAGGGGCCTATTAGTAATAGTCCTATTATAGGCCTATTAGTAATTAACAAGTACTTTGCACATAAATGCCATATAAGAGGGACTATGTGATTTTCTGCTTGTTTTTTTCTCGAAAATTATGTTGTTTCTTTTGGAGTTAATCCCATTTTTTTGTAGGCACAGAGGCCATATATCTGACTCTGTCTTTTTGTGCCATTTGGTGCAGTAGTCAAGGTTAAATCCTCATTGTGAACCCTGTCAATCCCAGAAGTGATCTATGTGCTTTCCCATGTATGTACTTGAAGATCGATTGCTGTGGGTTTATTCTGACGCTTAGAGCACTGTTACACGTTGCATCAAAGCATACAACCCCAACATGCAATAGAAGCCATCTGTCAACATGTAAAATGAGAGAATTTTCAGGAACGAAGGCTTTATTTTTAAAGTCCGGGCAAAGCTATCGTTCAGTTTTCCTTTTATGTTCCTGATTGCCTTGAAAGCGCTGACCTCCACTTTCTGCTTTTTAGCAAGAAGGTCATTTTGTTGGATTAAAGGTGCATTTTTCAGTTTTTCCAACATTATTTTGGCGTGAAAGCATCAGCTCTTGTTATGAGGTACATAAACACCCGTTCTCAGTAATTCACTATTTCTGGGTGCCATTATGTGGTGAGAGACAGAAAACAAATACAAAAAAACCATGGGCCTAACTCTATTAAAATTTGAAATGCAGTTACAAGCTACCATGGCTTTTGATTGTGAGCACAGCCATATCCTTTTAAGGAGTTCAATAGAACGCACATAGTGGAAATATATCCAGTGGACTGAAGTGATCCGTGGTGAACTTCTTTGAATACAAAGTAAACTTCACACTTTTATGTGATTACATCAGAGAAACTGTTTGAACCCATGAGATTAACTCTGCGCATGGCATGTCACGCTCACATATGTATCAGTATGAAGATGCATCAGCATTTACACCGAATCCATTAATACGGTATGTGTTAGGAGTTGTTACCTTCTGTGCTGCCCAATTCTCATTTTAATCTTTGGCACAGAGGAAATGTGTAAAATCCTTTCGTATGAGACCATTTGTTTCATATTACTGATTTGCTCTGCTGCCTCTCTCATTATTCATTATGCTAATACAACAACATGAGACACTTCCAGGCCATCCACCAGTCATCTGAAAAGAATATATCACTTTGCTCTTTTAATATAAACTCCCTTGGGTTTCAGATGGTTCTGTCATGGCTTTTTAAATAGTAAATTACCAGAGGAGACTCTCGCTCTCTCTTCCTTTGTTCTAGTTAAGCCTGAAAACCCAATGATATGACATGGAGAAGTAGACACTAAGCTGGTGAACAATGGAAAAAAATAAAAATGAATAAATAAAACATAAAAATAAGTTGGCTGTGTTTTTCTTCTCATTATCGCTTGCAGGTGTTTTTTCAAATGTTCTGAATTTTCTAGGAATTATAAGGTGGCTCTAGCTGATCGGATACAGATGTGCAGATCATTTGTGTTTTCTATTATACAATACCTGTTCCTCACAAATGACCGACCACCCACCCACTTCTTGTACTTTCCATCATACATTTGGTCTCCCATCATACATTTGGTCTTGCTTTTAGGGCACAAGTGTGCGAGATATGTCTTTTTAATAGTGAATTAATCTGAGTCCTGGCAGGAGTTTCTCACATAGAGAACCAGCACGAACTGGCTTGAATATGTCTTTCTTGTTCTCTGGGCCCAGCTGGGACCTACCTTTGGCCTCTGCTCGGTCCAGATTTAATGAGGCAGAGAACATTATCTGTCACTGTCCTTTATTCTAAACTGGAGAGTAAGAATTTTTTGATTTGTTCACAGATTGATTAAAAAAAAAAAAAAAACATTTTCCCTTGATGTATTTAATTTCTTAGTATTACCATTGATGATAAAAGTGTCTGCACAAGTGCTGCTTCTCATGACACCGAGATGGAAATTTAGTATCGCTAAATAGCTCGCTGCTAGTTTTGGTTAGTGATTTTCTCGTCCTCAGCCGAACAGAACACAAGATTCATGCTTATTGATAATGGCAAAGTTTAAGGCTGCTCTGATGTGGCATTTCATATTTCAGAGCTAGTATATTATGTATTGTACAATGAAAAAAAGTGTAATTTTAACAAGTAACTTCTTAAACATAAATGAATGTCAAACACTAACAGGTTCCATTTACTCATGATGCATCATATACATCATTTGAGTTTCACTTAAAAGTAAAAGTAATGTAGGGTAAACAGTACTTGTGCATTTTACTGTACATTTTTATTTATTTATTTAGTTATTTTTGTTCTCCTAATTTTTTTATGAAAAACTGCAAACACTGTTCATAAACTGATCTACTGATGCTTTTCAGATATTTAAATATAACAATAAAATCAGTTTTGACCTAAACTCATCCACACTGTAGTAGAAGCCCTGCAGATCTCTGTAGCTTCTGAAACACTTTTATCGGTCTACTGAAAGTGCCCGAAAAGCCTTTTTTGAATGGGGGAACATTAAATGCAGTTTAGTAAAATTATTAATGTATTTATGCAAATATTTAACCAACTGTAACACTAACTGTCCCTTGTATTGAATCAAACTATTTTTTAGTGCCTGCATACATTTTTTATTTGTTACAGTTTGTAAATAGGTAAAACATCTCCGCTTATAAGGTGCACAGCTAAGTGACCTGAAAAGACATTCTTCTGGCAACATTTGAGACAAGTAATGCATGAGCAGAATTGATTTCATTCATTTATTCATTCAAAGTCAGCTCTCTGGTGAAGGACATTGACTCTAATGGGTTTTTCCAGAATAATAGGGTAAGAGCTTTCCTCGCTAAGTGTATTTGTGAAATTTTCTTTACTATCTACTTTATCTTTGTATTGTGTAAACAGTTGTTGCCATCAACAGCAAATGCCATCACCCAAGAGCATCCTTGGTTCATGCAGATACAGCAGTTTAATTAGTAACTGCACATCTAATATAATCTATTAATTAATTGCGGTGTCATTGCTGATGTTCATCAAATGTACCTAACAATGTAACCAACTGAGGGGGCTCATCAGCAGGATGTTTTAAAAAGTCAGCTGCAAGCCAAAGTCAGAGGAAATGTGGGACCCTTGGGGAAGATGGTGGTTGATGCTCAGTATTCATCAACTAGCTGAGGTCATCTGGTCACACTTCATTTCAGTGATTCTGTCAGCACACAAGCACATCAATCATTCAAACAGTCTCTTACAATTTAATTATTCATCCATGATGGTGATGGAAGCTGGCACTTTGTAATCCACCCTCACACATGCACTTCCAAACATGTACAATCCCAAAGTGTGCTAGACATCAAATAAATCTTTTTGTTACTGCAGTTAACTTGACTTTTAACTTGAAGTTAAAATGCAAAGAATATATATTTTTTAAGTTGTCAATTGTTCTTGTAAGGTGGTTAAAAATAGCCACTTTGAACCTTTATTTTCAGGGAAACACAACTAAAGTAGTTCCAGGCAGAATCAGGTCTTTATCGCATTACATGTCCATATCACTTTGCCAAATGATTTCAGTTATTTCAAAGGTCCTTATTGCCCACAACAGCAAAAGAACCAAACCCCACAACGACACTGAAAGAACAAATAAACTTAGTAAACAATAGGGATTTTTTTATGTTTTTGCCACAGAATTACGTTTAATTATGTACGGAAAGCACATACTCTCTTTCTCCCGCGGTCTCTACAAATGCACAAACATAGCTACATTACGGATACACACTCACACACAGAAACATATACGCACCTAGAAACGTGTTGTCATATTTATTAGTAAATCAATAATTTCTTACTGGCGAGGTAATAATGGCTCTCTTCTTGAAGCAGATGAACTTACACTTCTGTTATTAATAGAGACACTGCTGCTAACCACTGTTGAGAGACGCACAGACTCAGGTAATTCACACACACTTAATCGCTCTCTCTCTCCCCCTCTCTCTCTCTCTCTATCTCTATCACACACTCTCTCTCTTTAATAACTGCATTAATCTGCTATCAATGGCTCAACCCTCCGTTACTAGCCCTAAAATGACCTTTTGGAATTTCCAACGGAGCCGTGAGATGAGATGCATAAGAAATAAGTACTACAGACAGAGCGTTTCAAGGACAAAAACATGGCAAATGTCTGAAAAATGACTTGAGGTGTCATTTAAGAGGAATAATTGACTCCGGTCCGTTTAGTCACCACTTGGAAAATAATGCACACCCGAAGTGGTGATGCGGCCACGATGGGAAGCGAAGTCGCCAACGTTCCCTCTCCCGTTGCGTTAACACGCTATGGGGAAACTCCTGTTTACTCTGATACTGAAGCCTGATTCCCCTTCAGGAACTCGAGCTGCGTCGAAGTCGCTTTGGGAACGGCCTTGCGTGACTGCGTTCTGAAGCACGTGTCAAACCAGTCCAATGGAGTAGCGAGACGTCACGAGCGGGGTGACGTAAGCACCAGAAAGTATAAAAGCGCATCCGGCAGAGCGCAAACCAGCTTCGATGAAGTAGCGCCTGGAGGGATGCAGGGAGTATGGCAAAGAGACGCAGCGTCTCGTTCCCTCGGGGGAACCATGGTTACATACGTAACCTAGAGACGTTCCCCTTCAGGAACTCGAGCTGCGTCGAAGTCGCTTTGGGAACGCCCTTGCGTGACCGCGTTCTGAAGCACGTGTCAAATCAGTCCAATGGAGTAGCGAGACGTCACGAGCGGGGTGACGTAAGCACCAGAAAGTATAAAAGCGCATCCGGCAGAGCGCAAACCAGCTTCGATGAAGTAGCGCCTGGAGGGATGCAGGGAGTATGGCAAAGAGACGCAGCGTCTCGTTCCCTCGGGGGAACCATGGTTACATACGTAACCTAGAGACGTTCCCCTTCAGGAACTCGAGCTGCGTCGAAGTCGCTTTGGGAACGCCCTTGCGTGACCGCGTTCTGAAGCACGTGTCAAATCAGTCCAATGGAGTAGCGAGACGTCACGAGCGGGGTGACGTAAGCACCAGAAAGTATAAAAGCGCATCCGGCAGAGCGCAAACCAGCTTCGATGAAGTAGCGCCTGGAGGGATGCAGGGAGTATGGCAAAGAGACGCAGCGTCTCGTTCCCTCGGGGGAACCATGGTTACATACGTAACCTAGAGACGTTCCCCTTCAGGAACTCGAGCTGCGTCGAAGTCGCTTTGGGAACGCCCTTGCGTGACCGCGTTCTGAAGCACGTGTCAAATCAGTCCAATGGAGTAGCGAGACGTCACGAGCGGGGTGACGTAAGCACCAGAAAGTATAAAAGCGCATCCGGCAGAGCGCAAACCAGCTTCGATGAAGTAGCGCCTGGAGGGATGCAGGGAGTATGGCAAAGAGACGCAGCGTCTCGTTCCCTCGGGGGAACCATGGTTACATACGTAACCTAGAGACGTTCCCCTTCAGGAACTCGAGCTGCGTCGAAGTCGCTTTGGGAACGCCCTTGCGTGACCGCGTTCTGAAGCACGTGTCAAATCAGTCCAATGGAGTAGCGAGACGTCACGAGCGGGGTGACGTAAGCACCAGAAAGTATAAAAGCGCATCCGGCAGAGCGCAAACCAGCTTCGATGAAGTAGCGCCTGGAGGGATGCAGGGAGTATGGCAAAGAGACGCAGCGTCTCGTTCCCTCGGGGGAACCATGGTTACATACGTAACCTAGAGACGTTCCCCTTCAGGAACTCGAGCTGCGTCGAAGTCGCTTTGGGAACGCCCTTGCGTGACCGCGTTCTGAAGCACGTGTCAAATCAGTCCAATGGAGTAGCGAGACGTCACGAGCGGGGTGACGTAAGCACCAGAAAGTATAAAAGCGCATCCGGCAGAGCGCAAACCAGCTTCGATGAAGTAGCGCCTGGAGGGATGCAGGGAGTATGGCAAAGAGACGCAGCGTCTCGTTCCCTCGGGGGAACCATGGTTACATACGTAACCTAGAGACGTTCCCCTTCAGGAACTCGAGCTGCGTCGAAGTCGCTTTGGGAACGCCCTTGCGTGACCGCGTTCTGAAGCACGTGTCAAATCAGTCCAATGGAGTAGCGAGACGTCACGAGCGGGGTGACGTAAGCACCAGAAAGTATAAAAGCGCATCCGGCAGAGCGCAAACCAGCTTCGATGAAGTAGCGCCTGGAGGGATGCAGGGAGTATGGCAAAGAGACGCAGCGTCTCGTTCCCTCGGGGGAACCATGGTTACATACGTAACCTAGAGACGTTCCCCTTCAGGAACTCGAGCTGCGTCGAAGTCGCTTTGGGAACGCCCTTGCGTGACCGCGTTCTGAAGCACGTGTCAAATCAGTCCAATGGAGTAGCGAGACGTCACGAGCGGGGTGACGTAAGCACCAGAAAGTATAAAAGCGCATCCGGCAGAGCGCAAACCAGCTTCGATGAAGTAGCGCCTGGAGGGATGCAGGGAGTATGGCAAAGAGACGCAGCGTCTCGTTCCCTCGGGGGAACCATGGTTACATACGTAACCTAGAGACGTTCCCCTTCAGGAACTCGAGCTGCGTCGAAGTCGCTTTGGGAACGCCCTTGCGTGACCGCGTTCTGAAGCACGTGTCAAATCAGTCCAATGGAGTAGCGAGACGTCACGAGCGGGGTGACGTAAGCACCAGAAAGTATAAAAGCGCATCCGGCAGAGCGCAAACCAGCTTCGATGAAGTAGCGCCTGGAGGGATGCAGGGAGTATGGCAAAGAGACGCAGCGTCTCGTTCCCTCGGGGGAACCATGGTTACATACGTAACCTAGAGACGTTCCCCTTCAGGAACTCGAGCTGCGTCGAAGTCGCTTTGGGAACGCCCTTGCGTGACCGCGTTCTGAAGCACGTGTCAAATCAGTCCAATGGAGTAGCGAGACGTCACGAGCGGGGTGACGTAAGCACCAGAAAGTATAAAAGCGCATCCGGCAGAGCGCAAACCAGCTTCGATGAAGTAGCGCCTGGAGGGATGCAGGGAGTATGGCAAAGAGACGCAGCGTCTCGTTCCCTCGGGGGAACCATGGTTACATACGTAACCTAGAGACGTTCCCCTTCAGGAACTCGAGCTGCGTCGAAGTCGCTTTGGGAACGCCCTTGCGTGACCGCGTTCTGAAGCACGTGTCAAATCAGTCCAATGGAGTAGCGAGACGTCACGAGCGGGGTGACGTAAGCACCAGAAAGTATAAAAGCGCATCCGGCAGAGCGCAAACCAGCTTCGATGAAGTAGCGCCTGGAGGGATGCAGGGAGTATGGCAAAGAGACGCAGCGTCTCGTTCCCTCGGGGGAACCATGGTTACATACGTAACCTAGAGACGTTCCCCTTCAGGAACTCGAGCTGCGTCGAAGTCGCTTTGGGAACGCCCTTGCGTGACCGCGTTCTGAAGCACGTGTCAAATCAGTCCAATGGAGTAGCGAGACGTCACGAGCGGGGTGACGTAAGCACCAGAAAGTATAAAAGCGCATCCGGCAGAGCGCAAACCAGCTTCGATGAAGTAGCGCCTGGAGGGATGCAGGGAGTATGGCAAAGAGACGCAGCGTCTCGTTCCCTCGGGGGAACCATGGTTACATACGTAACCTAGAGACGTTCCCCTTCAGGAACTCGAGCTGCGTCGAAGTCGCTTTGGGAACGCCCTTGCGTGACCGCGTTCTGAAGCACGTGTCAAATCAGTCCAATGGAGTAGCGAGACGTCACGAGCGGGGTGACGTAAGCACCAGAAAGTATAAAAGCGCATCCGGCAGAGCGCAAACCAGCTTCGATGAAGTAGCGCCTGGAGGGATGCAGGGAGTATGGCAAAGAGACGCAGCGTCTCGTTCCCTCGGGGGAACCATGGTTACATACGTAACCTAGAGACGTTCCCCTTCAGGAACTCGAGCTGCGTCGAAGTCGCTTTGGGAACGCCCTTGCGTGACCGCGTTCTGAAGCACGTGTCAAATCAGTCCAATGGAGTAGCGAGACGTCACGAGCGGGGTGACGTAAGCACCAGAAAGTATAAAAGCGCATCCGGCAGAGCGCAAACCAGCTTCGATGAAGTAGCGCCTGGAGGGATGCAGGGAGTATGGCAAAGAGACGCAGCGTCTCGTTCCCTCGGGGGAACCATGGTTACATACGTAACCTAGAGACGTTCCCCTTCAGGAACTCGAGCTGCGTCGAAGTCGCTTTGGGAACGCCCTTGCGTGACCGCGTTCTGAAGCACGTGTCAAATCAGTCCAATGGAGTAGCGAGACGTCACGAGCGGGGTGACGTAAGCACCAGAAAGTATAAAAGCGCATCCGGCAGAGCGCAAACCAGCTTCGATGAAGTAGCGCCTGGAGGGATGCAGGGAGTATGGCAAAGAGACGCAGCGTCTCGTTCCCTCGGGGGAACCATGGTTACATACGTAACCTAGAGACGTTCCCCTTCAGGAACTCGAGCTGCGTCGAAGTCGCTTTGGGAACGCCCTTGCGTGACCGCGTTCTGAAGCACGTGTCAAATCAGTCCAATGGAGTAGCGAGACGTCACGAGCGGGGTGACGTAAGCACCAGAAAGTATAAAAGCGCATCCGGCAGAGCGCAAACCAGCTTCGATGAAGTAGCGCCTGGAGGGATGCAGGGAGTATGGCAAAGAGACGCAGCGTCTCGTTCCCTCGGGGGAACCATGGTTACATACGTAACCTAGAGACGTTCCCCTTCAGGAACTCGAGCTGCGTCGAAGTCGCTTTGGGAACGCCCTTGCGTGACCGCGTTCTGAAGCACGTGTCAAATCAGTCCAATGGAGTAGCGAGACGTCACGAGCGGGGTGACGTAAGCACCAGAAAGTATAAAAGCGCATCCGGCAGAGCGCAAACCAGCTTCGATGAAGTAGCGCCTGGAGGGATGCAGGGAGTATGGCAAAGAGACGCAGCGTCTCGTTCCCTCGGGGGAACCATGGTTACATACGTAACCTAGAGACGTTTGATCACATTCGAGTAGCTGCAAGAACCAATGGTGCTTCAACCCGCCAAAAGGGGTGGAGCCGACTGCTATATAATTTTGCTTTGAGCACCATTTTGTCATAATTTTTCTCCTTCAGCGATGAAGATCATATCCTTGCTGGACTCTGAAGCAAGGCGAAGCAAGAAGCTCAGCCTGCTGCTCGACCCCATGAGTCACACAGATGGGCATGGTGTGTGTATCCTCTGTCTGAGCAGCACCCACGCAGAGACTTGCTCACCGTAACGGAATGCTCTCATTGAGAGCATGAGTCTCGTTCTTCTCCAGTCGCGGATTGCCTTCTTCAATGAAGGCAGCCCTGCTCTCCTGGTTCTCCCCTCTCAGCTAGCTCAGAGAAATAAACAGCGGGTTCACGGGGATGAGCAACTGGGCTTGAGTGATCTCACGCTGGCACAGTTCCCGCGTGCTCACTCTCCCCGCAGTACTTTGATCCACCGGTGTGTTTTACATGTGAGGATCACATCTGCAACGAGCGGTTTGATCTTTTAGGTGGATTGAAGGAGAATGCTGTCACTGATGAATCTATACCACTGACAACTTCAGATCTGGATGCATCTGGGCCACGGCCACGCTGAGGCTGCACTCACTGAGGCAGACTGCACTCACTGCAAGAGCATGAGTCTCGCACAGCACTTTGATCCATGAGGATCAATGCCCCTCGTCTACGAGGGGTTTGATATTTTTTCAGCTTCAAATTTGGAGGTTTGTGCATGCTCTGGAGAGGATCCTGACACCCTTCTCCCCAGTGGGTTATTACACGCCGGCGGAGAGTGAACTGATTTGCATTCTCATCAGGCTGTGTAGAATCTAGGCATAGAATGGTCGGCTCCGGGAGCCTGCAGCCGTTTAGACGAATGATGCCCACTGGGCTGTCGTCAACGAATCTCCCACTAGAGACCGGTGTCATTTTTCCCAGAAGTTCACGATGAACTCACCAAGGTGTGGCACACCCCTACTCGGCGCGAGTCCACTTTTCAAATTCTTCCGCCCACACCTCTGTTGAGGTTTGCAAAGCGCTTCACTGGAGCTCAGAAGTCGTCGCAGGTCATGTGCCACTTCCTGCAAGTGCTCCAGTCCTGTATGGCGTGTTAACGCAAAGGGAGAGATCGTTCGAAAGGGAACGCTCTGAGATAAGGGAACGAGCATTGCGTAAGCTGCCGTGCTATAAAGCTGCACACGAATCAATGATTGTCGCTTCAGTTGAAAGATTCTGACGAAATAGCGCTCAGAGCCGACTTATAAAGCAGTCGGCTCCACCCTTTTGGCGGGTTAAAACATCATTGGTTCGTGCAGCTACACAAATGTGATCAAATCAGGCTTTAGTATCAGAGTAAACAGTAATTTCCCCACAGCAATTGTAATGCTCCTCCCCTTATCTCAGGGAACCGAGGTTACATAAGTAACCAGAGCGTTTTCTTACTTAAGCTTGGTAACATTTAAAGTCAGTGTAAAGCTATATTAAATATGTGTTCTGAGTTTGTCACACCACAGAAAAATGTGTTATTAACCACCCAGACAAATTTAAATGATAAAAAAACACCATGTAAATAAAACAAGTTATCAAAATCTTGAAAAATAAGCAGTTTTTCTGCTCTTAAACGCTGGGGGCGGGTTCACTGTCAGCGCTGAATCCACGCCCACTTGCAGGAAAGCTGCTGCCACTCTCAACTGTCAAATACATGTGTGTTATCACAACTAGGTAATATGCATTTACGTGACGAAGGCATAGCTAGTTAGCAAACTGTAGGCTGTAATAACTAACGGTAATGACAGTAACTCGCGATTGAGCGGGCGAATCACTGATGCTAATACACTTTAGTAGTTATTATATTGTTAGGGGAGGGGCCATGCTTAGTGGCTCCAATGTGTCATGAAGACATGATTTCAGGCTCGCCCAAAAAAACTTTGATCACAAAAGGTGAAAAACTGTTTAACGGTTTAATTCCACAATTCAGTACTACATAGTTCACAGTCTTTGTAAAATGTTTTCAGCAATACATTTCTAACATTTATAATGTGTTTAGAAACAATTCTCTGAATTGCCTTTACACAGACTTTAAAGTTAATTTAAAGTCTGTAGAGAAAACAGACTAAAACAATTTATTTTAGTTTTTTTTTTAGTATTACTAGTTTTACAGTATTATTTTTAAATGTTCCTCCTATTTAGTTGTTAGTTAGTCTATTTGTTGCATGTATTATAGTCAAATTTTGTATGTTAATTTCCATCAATATTCTGTTATTTCATCAAATTTATGTCAACTCAACGTTCTATATTAGTTGTTTTGAATTTTATGCATGAATTGAGTGAACTTATGAATTTTACTCATAATCTAGCCTATATGTTTTTGGGTGTGTTAAATATGTTGTTGATTATGTTAGTTTGTGTTAATAAACATACATAATGTACACATACATACATACATACATACATACATACATACAGAAATGTGTGTTTGTAATTCTAATTAAGATACAGGAAAATGTTTTTTTGATAAATCAAAGATGGCCCACTTTACCTAAAAATAGATTTTGTCTGGAGTCTAAAAATGTTTATTGGTATATACCTTCCAAATAACACATTATAAGAACTGAAATGAAAATATTACAGCTGGACCTTAAAGTTGACAATGATAATGAAAAAAAAAACATCTGGGTATCTAAATTAAGTTTAACAAAAAGTGGCCCACTTTATTAATTTAATTACTGTACTTTTGTATACTTTTGTAGTGCAAAGGGACATTTGACTGTTATTTGACTCTGTCTCTGTCTGTGTGTGTGTGTGTGTGTGCGCGTGCATGCGCATGAAGCATCTTACTTTTAAGAGGATTAAAGGCTGATGTGGCAAACTTGAAAGTGTCATGAAAATAAAGAGTTTATATTCCACAGTGAATGTATCTCAACAAAGCTATACTATAGGCACAGTATAATATAGTGATTAATTAAGATCTTTGTAAACAGAAAATTAAGTTTTGAGTACTGAGCGTTTTTCCCATGGGAAGACCTTTCTTTTTTCAGCTTAAGCTGCTGCATTTTAAAACCTCAGTTGAAGAATTGTTTTTCTCTTCTTGCTATTTTTCCTAATTATTTTGGGTATAAAGTCACTCTAAATCACTCTTCTAAGAGTTAAAGACATGTTTAAGGTGGAATCCAGTGCAATGGGCACAAAAATGTATGAAAATGTTTAATTCTTTTAGGATTTAACGATAAAGTGTACATTGTTATTCAATACCACTCAGATAAAGTGAGAATAATAATTCCAGTATAAACAGTAATTGCATAAGTAATTGGACTGAGAAAGACAGATTATATGTTAGCGAAATGCCAAATGTCTTTTATTCAGAAAACGCAGAAGGCATAGAATGGACAGATTTGACTTCTATTTCTACAATAAAAAATGTATTTGGATGTGTAGCCCACACTTAAAATGAATGAATGTCATTGCATTATATAACAAAACATCAGGGACAATTTTCAAGCAAAGCATTCTGCTGTACAGGGCTGTAGCTAGGAATTCTGGGATATTGTGAATTGCTCTCCCCTTTCCTTTTAAAAAAATGAAAATGCAAATATTGACATGTTTTGGTGGACATTGCACATGGTTTGATATTTGCGTCATATTACGTTGTGTGTATGCAAAAGATAATTTACTTTTCAAGGCCACTTTATTTGTGTGTATTTTACATTGTGAAATAAGTTGTTAGTGGACCACCTAGTTTAGCTTCATTCAGATTTCTGAGATCTGCCACTGTAACACTGAACACTAGTATAATAAATCTGAGTTAGGAGCCATGCTGTGTTATAGTGCGGTAGCCAGACAGAATAATTTCCCTTATTTTATTCTT
Source organism: Sinocyclocheilus anshuiensis (assembly GCF_001515605.1). NCBI lineage: Eukaryota > Metazoa > Chordata > Actinopteri > Cypriniformes > Cyprinidae > Sinocyclocheilus > Sinocyclocheilus anshuiensis. The sequence continues at coordinate 241,138 of NW_015542341.1, read as the reverse complement.
ATTGAAGTTAAATAATAACTTATAATAATGAGCTCATTTACCATACGTCCTTGGAGAGGGCTAAAACGTCTAGTCACTGCTAAGTGATCTGACAACAGACAGAAAAGGAATGTACACCTGGTAGAACATTTTTCACTACAGCATGTTGTGTTGTTAGTAGGGATGTAACGTTTAAAAGGTTAGTTCACCCCAAAATGAAAATTCTGTCATTAATTGCTCACCCTCATGTCGTTCCAAACCTATAAGACCTCCGTTCATCTTCGGAACACAAATTAAAATATTTTTGATGGAACCTGAGAGCTCTCTGACCCTCCATAGACAGCAACGCTACTGAAATGTTCCCAGACACAAACGTAGTAAGGACTTCGGTAAAACAGTCCATGTGACATCAGTGGCTCAACTCGAAGCTACGAGAATACTTTTTGTGTGCAAAGAAAACAAACTTTAAACAACTTTATTCAACAATTCTTCTCCCCCGAGTTACTGTCTTCCGTCATTTTGGAGAGTATCACAACGCATACACACTCTTTACACTAAGTGTAAACAACTTCATTTTGCAGATTACGTTCATGCACGCGCTTTCCCCTCCTAACGTAAACAACGCTGATTATGTTCTTGGGTACTCTCCAAAATGGCAGAAGCGTAACTCGGGGGGTAGAAGAATTGTTAAATAAATTATGTAATTTTTGTTTTCTTTGCGCATAAAAAGTATTCTCGTAGCTTCGCAAAATAAAGTTGAGCCACTGATATCACATGGACTGTTTTACCGATGTCCTTGCTACGTTTCTGTCTGGGAACATTTCAGTTGCGTTGCTGTCTATGCAGGGTCAGACAGCTCTCAGATTCCATCAAAAATATCTTAATTTGTGTTCCGAAGATGAACGGAGGTCTTACGGGTTTTGAATGACATTAGTAATTAATGACAGAATTTTCATTTTGGTGTGAACTAACCCTTTACCCGTGAGCCGGTCGAAAATTGATTAAAATATGTGACGATTCAAATCGGCTGAGATGCCAAACAAATTGCGATACAATTGGAGTAGGAGTTTATATGAATGTATCTCTGAGGGGAACTGATC
>NW_015542341.1:232100-239528 GCF_001515605.1 Sinocyclocheilus anshuiensis | reverse complement strand
GTGAATCTGCGTCTCATTCAGCTCGTCTGCTGTTTCGTTCAGATATGTTTTATGTAGTATAGTTTCACAAAAATAAAGTCAGACCATTCTGTTTTTGCTTCAAATTTCGAAATTACACAGTCTAGTTTAGATGAAAAACTACTCATGCTGCATGTATACTGCATCTTTGTTTGGATAATGAATCATGATTAAAACCCAGTGGTTGCCTCTTATTTTAAACGGAAAGAGCACAGACAACGCCTTAGTTTGTTCATATTAAGAGATTTATTTTATTTGTGTAACTTACTTGTTTGATTTGGGGTTTGTTTTAAAATGTAAATTTAGTTTTGTTATATTTCAATTTCACAAAGAAACGTGCAGCAATAGCCTAATAAAATGACACCTTTTCATTTACTGTATAATGTCTTCAATCTCATTTTGTAGAAGAAAATCGAATCGTGAAATCAAAATCTTGAGTCGAATCGAATCGTGAGTTGAGTGAATCGTTACATCCCTAGCTGTTAGCAAGCCCTGGACATGGGTAGAGGTAGATCTCATATGCAGTATGCATCATTCACGATGGGGACTGCATGAATACATGGCTTTAATCTTTGATATTTAATGTTTTACTGGATGATTGTTGAGATTATCATCAGTGGTGAAAAGCTAAAGTAGTAGTTTCTCAACTTTTTATTCTAGTGAAATCCCAAAACAAATGTTATGTACATTTCAGTTTTGAATTGGAAATGAACAAATATTGTACTACAGATCTCATCACCTGATCATTACTTAGACTATTTATCAAAACAGTTAAAGGTAATTTTAAATTCATGCATAATTTAATTAATATTCATGAGAGAAGCTACTGTCTCCAAACAATGCCCATGATTGTGTGTGAACTGTGTGCAGATCAGTAAACGATTTTACATTTATTTAACAAATTGTACTCAATTATAATCTGAATTCAGAAAATTCAAAATAGTGGTGAAGAAAGTGGAGGGCTCTTCAGAGCCCTCAACACCGTGGGCAGATCCCATGTAGGGACAGTGACGGGGCGAGGCGGGTTGAGCCTTCTAGACCCCTTCAGAATTTGAACAACCAAGTTGTTCCTGCCCACCGATTGGCCAGCTATAGGAGCGTGAGAGGCTGCTATGGCTGCTACATAGACCTTGAGCGTGGAAGGGGAACGGCCCTTATCCAACACGTCTTGCAGGAAGGACAATATCAGAGATATGTCGCATGAGATTGGGTCTGCGCCGCGGGCTGCACACCAGGCGGAGAAGACAGAGCATTTAAGTGCGTAGAGGAGTCTTGTAGACGGTGCTCTAGCCTGAGAGATTGTGTTTAACACATTCTCGGGGAGGTTCACAAGCTCCCATCGAGAGGCCAAAAGTGCAGAGCCCACAGCTCAGGCTGGGGGTGCCATATCGTTCTGTTCGCCTGAGAGAGGAGGTCCCGTCTCAGGGGAATGGGCCACGGGGCTGCCGAGAGCAGCCGGCACAGCTCTGCAAACCAGTGCTGGTTCCTCCAGAGCGGGGCCACCAACAGCACCTTGCGTCTCTGTTCCCTGACTCGCCTGATCACCTGTGGAATCAGAGCGATCGGGGGAAAAGCGTAAAAGAGGAGGTTGGGCCAGTCATGGGCCAACGCGTCCCTGTCCTTCGAAAAGTAAGTTGGGCAATGAGAGTTGTCTTCTGAGGCGAAGAGGTCGACCTCTGCCCTGCCAAAGATCTCCCAGATTTTCTGAACCGTTTGAGGGTGGAGTGTCCACTCCTCCGAGGGGACGTTTCTCCGAGACAACATGTCTGCTCCTTGGTTCAGCCTGCCGACGTTGCTCCGAGACAGCATGTCTGCTCCTTGGTTCAGCCTGCCTGGTATATGCGCTGCTCTCAGCGAGCGCAAGTTGAGCTGAGCCCATTCCAAGAGGCGCTCCACTAGTGCGAAGAGGTGCTTTGAGGAGAGACCGCCCTGACGATTTATATAGGACACTACCGTCATGCTGTCCGAGCTGACTAAGACATGGTGTCCCCTTAGGTCTGGCAGAAAGGTTCGAAGGTCCAGACACACTGCCAGCATTTCCAGGCAGTTGATGTGAAGCCGGCCTTCTTCTTTCGACCAGTGGCCGAAAGCTGGCTTGCCATCGCACAGCGCTCCCTAACCTGTGTTGGAGGCGTCTGTCGAGACTAGCTTCCTTCTGCAGACCATTCCCAGGGGCACGCCCCATTCCATCCATCGAGGATCTTTCCAAGAGGCCAGGGCTGATACACAGGCCCGGTCTACCTTGAGGCCTAGCATCTTCTGAAACACCTGCAATCGAAAACTGCTCCCAGGAACAATATTCATTGGCTGGGGGACAGTGTGCTCTTGGCAAAATTGACCCTGAGTCCCAGGCATTCTAAGTGGCTGAGGAGGGATCTGTGAGATTGTAGCTCGTCCTCCGACTGGGCCAGAATGAGCCAGTCGTCGAGGTAATTCAGAATGTGTATTCCCGTCTGTCTCAACTGGGAAAGAGCCGCATCCATGCACTTTGTAAAAGTGTGAGGAGTTAGGGACAGTCCAAAGGGAAGGACTGTGTATTGATAAGCCACTCCCTCGAAGGCGAATCTCAAGAATCGTCTGTGACGGGGGGCTATCTGGATGTGAAAGTAAGCGTCTTTCAGGTCCAGTGAAAAGAACCAGTCCCCTGGGCATACTTGCGAGAGGATCTGTTTCAATGTAATCATCCTGAACGGCCATCTCATGAGGGCGCAATTCAGACACCTGAGATCAAGAATGGGCCTTAGGCCGCCATCCTTCTTGGGGACAAGGAAGTAACGACTGTACAATCCTGACTCGCTCTCGGCTGGGGGAACCGTTTCTACGGCTCCTTTTTCCAGCAAATTCATCACCTCGGCACGTAGGACGTGTGCATCCTCGCTCTGAACCGAGGTGGAGACCACGCCACTGAAACGCGGGGGTCTTCGAGCAAATTGGAGTGTATAACCTCGTTTTATTATCCCCATGACCCAGCTTGACACTCCGGGGATGGCCTGCCAGGCCTCGGCCCGCATGGCAAGGGGCTGGATTGGTTCGAGCGGTGGGCCGCCTAGGGGGGACCCGACACTCGCAATGAGTGGAAGACGAAATTTGCTCTCTTTTTGAAAATGTTTGTGTTTTATTTTTTCCGCTATAACAGCGGTTGGTTGTGTAGATGTGATTAGAACGGGCCCCATGTTCACAACAGTATTTTTGGTCACAAACACATTGCCAGTGGCACCCGGAACTGAACGGGGTGCTTGGAGGCATAACAGAGGCGTTTTTGGGGATGGTCCGGCTGCAGGAAAACTGGTGGCGTCTGGCCGAGCGGGAGCACTGGCCAGGCTCTGGCTTAGGAGCCGTGGGAGCAACTGGTCGTGCGGGCTTCGTGGGATGCTGAGTCGGCACATTTTTGGGGCGACTAGAAGCAGCCGTTGAGCTGGAGTGCTTTGGCAGGAAGTGTCGCATTGCTTGGGACGACTTCTGTGCAGCGGTAAAGCGTTCAGAGAAGCCTTCAACTGCAGGTCTAAACAGGCCAGCAGGGGAAACCGGGGAGTAGAGCTAGGGGACCTTATCCGCATCCTTGATCTCCGTGAGGTTTAGCCATAGATGGCGCTCCAGCACCACTAGGCTGGCCATGGATCTGCCAATCGCCTGCGCTGTCATCTTGGTGGTGCAAAGAGCCAGGTTGGTCGCACTGCACAGCTCCTTAAAAGCCACGGGGTCTGGGCAACGGAGGAGCTTGGCCTGGAAGACTTGTAAGACCGCCATGGAATGAAGCGCCGATGTCGCTTGTCCAGCAGACGAGTAGGCTCGCCCGGCGAGAGCCGAAGTCGCCCAACACGGCTTGGACGGGTGAGCCACCTTTGCCTTCCAGCCGATGGCCGTGGGCGGGCAGAGATGCGCGGCCACTGACTCATCCAGGGGAGGCAGTCTGTCTTATCCTTTTTCTTCGGCGCCGTCGACTGATGTGATGTCGACCTGAGTGCACCCCGGCAAGAACCATTCATCCAGGCGGCTGCGGGTGGGCTCCTCCGGCGGAGGCCAGTTCCTCCACAGCTTTAGACAGGACGCGGAAAAGCTCGGCGTCCATGCCCGTGCTGGCTGTGCTGTGTTGTGCAGATGGCAAGGGGGTGGGGTCGACGTACGAGGAAGGAAGCAGGAAGGGGTCTCTCGATCCGCTGCGAGGCTTGATCACGGCGAAGGCTTCGTAGTCTCGTAGAGCCAATGGCCGTGCAGTTACACTGCCTTATTGAAAGGCTTCAATCATAGGAGAAAAATGAGTTTTCCCCAAGCGTCTTAAACAGACACAGTACGAGTGAAGAATCGATAGGGAACTGTACTTTTATATCCTAAGTAGATACAATACTTTTAGCAGCACAACTAAGTTTACATTTACAATTTTTTTACATTTAGCTCTGTAGCTTGTGGCCAACAATAATCAAACAGAGAAATACAAACTCTGTACATATATGTATGTATCAAGGTTATTATGGTAAAACTAAAACCATGAAAAAATATATATATAGATATAGAAAAATATATAGTATAGAAAAAATCCCCCCCACCCCTTTAAAATAATCACATTTTGTTGTTTTGCAGCCTGAAATAAAGACAGACACCATTTTTTGTTTTAGAAAGCTGTATTTATACAGCTGTAGATGCAAATTCAGTAAATTTACAGAAAAAAAAAATACTATTTTATTTGTATGCAGGCTTCTTGCTTCCTTATTTTTGTGCTATTTGGCCACTGCACCTACTGCAATTCTTTTGGTGGCTGATGCATTTCACAGGTGATTCAACCTTATCTTAATTGGAGAAAGATAGCTTCAGATTTGAAATGGTCCACAATGTTTATACAACTTACCACAAGGCTTTTTTTCTTTTAAGAAAATTATATGACTAATTGCATGTTTATGTCAGTGTTGGAAAATCAAATGTGTATAGTCAATACTTTATCTGGAAACAATGGCCTTTTCAAAGTGTCTTACAGTAGATTCTTAGAATTACACACATTATGACACAATGGCTTTTCATTGTTATTAATATGATACACATTTCAGACCCTTTAAAAATATATGTTGTGGGTGCATGATTCATTGTCACAGTAGATATTATATAGGCATACTGTATAGTAATTACATTTAGTCTTCATTAGAATTTGAGCATTTGAAAATATAAATAGATAAGATTTCCTGTATATTTGTAAATGTTGGATATTGCTATGAACACTCTTTAAAAGGATTCTTTAAAACATATTTGGCAATCTATAACGATATAAAAAGTGTCAATAAATCACTAATTGGGTTCTTTTTAACTTGGATTTTAGCCATACATGTTTTTAATTTCAATAATTTGTACAAAAATGGGATCTTAATATGAAAACTGGCACTCAACATTTCGTTAGACTAACATAATAGTTAATTAAAGGACTGCTAATATTACTGTAAATCACATAAAACAGCAATATTTCCATTGTGCTGTCCATTGGCTGGCTTTTAAATCAAACAAAGCTCTCCAAGCTTCTGATGACAGCATCTGCTGAAACATCTGGCTCATTAAGTCTCCTGTGAAATCTGAATGGCAGTTCATTGCAGCAATAACATTTCCAAAACAAAAGCTTTTAATTCGGCTCTGCCATTTCAAGGCATGGATATTTCTGTACATTAATGACAGCAAACTACCGGTCCAGCATGACTGAATTATATTTCATTATGTTCAAAGACCTATAGTCAATTACTGCCTTCATTAAACAGCTTATTTCCCTCAAAATTATGTTAATGTAAAATGAATAATAGGTACAAAAAATAGTTACGTTTTAAGTACTGCCGCTGTTTACTGAACATGTTTATTGAGTGCATGTATGGTACATTTCTCAGCAAGCATTATTGGGTCTTTTAAATAAGCTACAGTGAGAAATTCTGCAATTGCACATAGACTAAATAGTAACAAATGTAAAAATAAAAATAAAAGAAACACATCACAATAGCAAAACAAAGACACAAAGAGAAACGTACTCTGTTACTTTCGTAACTTCGGTTCCCTGAGAGACGGGAATGAGTACTGCGTCGCTAGACGCTTATGGGGAAAACTCCTTTTTCTCCGAGGACTGAAGACTTATTCAATCAGGCAGTGTAACTGCACGGCCATTGGTTCGTGCAGTGATTATAAAACTAACCAATGGCTCGGCAGCGGTGCTGCACGAGCCTATGGCGGTGAAGCCAGCCAGAGCCCGCCAGAATAGGTGGGGCCATCTGGCTATATAAGCGGGCATTTCTGGCCTTGAGCAAAAAAGGCTCAGAGGGACCAATTATGCACAGGGTGAGCCCTGCAGGAGGCAAGAGGGCTGAACTCATTGAGGTCAGCCCAGCCTTCAGATAATCGTTCCAACGGTCATATGTACAGCCTCAGCACTAGTAATAGGGCCAAGAGCATTCCTGAAGAATCAGGCAGTGCCTGAGACTTAGACCGCCTTAAACAGGCGTGTGCCACTTTAAGCAGATAAAATCCGAGCCTGCAAGGCCGGAACATCCAAGTTATAGAACCTGGCAAAGGTGGACGGCGAGGCCCAGCCGGCCGCCACACAGATGTCTGCTATGGACACACCACTAGACCACGCCCAGGAAGAGGCCACTCCTCGAGTGGAATGGGCTCTCACTCGTATGGGACTCTGAAGGCCCAGGGAGGAGTAAGCTAGTGTGATAGCGTCAACTAACCATCGAGAGATCCTCTGCTTTGTGACCGGGGACCCTTTGGTGTGGCCGCCAAAGCATACAAATAGTTGTTCTGACTGCCTGAAGGGGGCGGAATGCTCGATGTAAATTCTCAATGCCCTGACTGGGCAGAGAGGGTTTAACTCGTGGTCCTCCTCAGAAGCGCAGAGAGAGTAATCACCTGGGACTTTAGGGACATACCCATGTCTTGACTTTAGGACGACTTTGGAGTCGTTAGGCCCAAACTCAAGACAGACAGGGCTTATCAGGAGAGCCTGCAAGTCACCTACTCGCATAACCGATGCTAGCGCCAGCAGCAAAGCGGTTTTCAGCGACAGTGTTTTTAAGCTCGCAGACTGAAGTGGCTCAAAGGGGGAGCCTTTGAGGGCTCTCAGGACCGTGGGTAGATCCCATGTAGGGACCGTGAGGGACCAGGGTGGATGGAGCCTCCTGGATCCCCTCAGGAAACGGACAACTAGGTTGTTCTGGCCCATCGACTGTCCGGCTATAGGAGCGTGAGAAGCTGCTATAGCTGCCACATAGACTTTGAACGTGGAAGGGGAGCGGCTCTTGTCCAACAGCTCTTGTAAGTAGGACAATATCACCGATATGTCACGTTATTGGGTCCTCGCCGCGGGTTTCGCACCATGCGGAGAAAATCGTCCACAATCGACCACTAACACTATGTTAGTGCAACTAAACAAATGAAGAGAATGCAACC
>NW_015542341.1:221644-231481 GCF_001515605.1 Sinocyclocheilus anshuiensis | reverse complement strand
GAAACAGACAACAAGGCTGTTCCGGCCCACAGACTGTCCGGCTATAGGAGCGCGAGAAGCTGCTATAGCTGCCACATAGACTTTGAGCGTGGAGGGGGAGTGGCCCTTGTCCAACAACTCTTGTAAGTAGGACAATATCACCGATATGTCACATGCTATTGGGTCCTCGCCGCGGGTTTCGCACCAGGCAGAGAAAATTGACCACTTAAGGGCATAGAGGCGTCTCGTAGATGGGGCTCTAGACTGTGAGATAGTATTCAGGACGCTCTCTGGGAGATCTACTGATTCCTGTTGAAAGCCCATAGGTGCAGTGCCCACAGCTCGGGCTGGGGGTGCCAAATCAGTAGATCCCATGTAGGGACCGTGAGGGACCAGGGTGGATGGAGCCTCCTGGATCCCCTCAGGAAACGGACAACTAGGTTGTTCTGGCCCATCGACTGTCCGGCTATAGGAGCGTGAGAAGCTGCTATAGCTGCCACATAGACTTTGAACGTGGAAGGGGAGCGGCTCTTGTCCAACAGCTCTTGTAAGTAGGACAATATCACCGATATGTCACATGTTATTGGGTCCTCGCCATGGGTTTCGCACCAGGTGGAGAAAATCGACCACTTAAGGGCGTAGAGGCGTCTCGTAGACGGGGCTGTGAGATAGTATTCAGGACGCTCTCTGGGAGATCTACTGATTCCTGTTGAAAGCCCATAGGTGCAGTGCCCACAGCTCGGGCTGGGGGTGCCAAATCATTCTGTTCGCCTGAGAGAGGAGGTCCTGCCTCAGGGGAATGGGCCACGGAACTGCTGTCAGAAGCTGAGACAGCTCTGAGATCCAGAGATGGTTCTTCCAGAGCCGGGCCACCAGAAGCACTCTGCGCCTGTGCTCCCTGACTCGCCTGATTACCTAGGGGATCAGGGCGATCGAGGGAAAAGCATACAGGAGGAGGTTGGACCATTCGTGGGCCAATGTGTCCTTGTTCTTTGAAAAATAAGTTTGGCAGTGAGAGTTGTCTTTTGAGGCGAACAGGTCGACCTCTGCCTTGCCAAAGATCTCCCAGATTTTCTGAACCGCCTGTGGGTGGAGCATCCACTCCTCTGAGGAGACGTTGCTCTGAGATAGCATGTCTGCTCCTTGGTTCAGTACGCCGAGCACATGAGCTGCCCTCAATGAATGCAGGTTGAGATGTGCCCATTCCAAGAGCCGTTTTACTATCTCGAAAAGGCGTTTCGAGGTGTGGCCGCCTTGGCGATTTATATATGACACCACCGTCATGCTGTCTGATCTGACAAGCACGTGGTGTCCCTTCAGAACTGGCAAGAAGGTCTGAAGAGCTCGGCATACTGCCGTCAGTTGATGTGTAGCTGGCCTTCCACATTCGTCCAGGAGCCGAAGGTCGGTCTGCCGTCGCACAGAGCTCCCCAACCTGTGTTGGATGCGTCTGTCGAGACAACTTTCCTTCTGTAAACCAATCCCATAGTCACGCCCTGCTTGAACCACTGTAGGTCCTTCCAGGGGGCCAGGGCCGTCACGCAGGCCTGGTCCACCCTGATGCGGATGCGTCCATGGCCGCCATCCTTTTTGGGGATGAGGAAGTAACGTCTGTAGAAGCCTGACTCGCTCTAAACTGGTGGAACTGTTCCTATGGCTCCTTTTGCCAGCAAACTCTTTACCTCAGCTCGCAGAACGCGAGTGTTCCTGCTGTGCACTGAGCTGGAGACCACGCCGTTGAACCTCGGGGGTCTTCGAGTGTATTGAAGTGAATAACCTCATTCTACAATCCCCAGAACCCAATGAGACACTCCGGGGATGACCCACCAGGCCTCAGCCCGTGTGACAAGGGGTTGGATTAATTCGGGGGGTGAGTCACCGTGCGGGGACTCGACACTCATGATAACTGGAAGAGGAAATTTGCTCTCTTTTTGAAAATGTTTGTTTTTTATTTTTCACTGTGGCTATGTGTGAGGGCGCTTTTAGAATGGGCCCGTGATTCACAACAATTTTTGGAACAAACATACTGCCACTGGCACCTATAACTGAACGGAGTGCTTGAGGGCACGACCGAGGGTGTTTCGGGGGTAGTCCGGCACTTGTGAGACCTTGCCCCCTCCTCTTCCTTTCCAGCGGATTAGGACGACGCTGGGGGCGCAGGGTCCAAGTTCAGCTTGGGCCGGGGTCCTTGGTGCTTTGGAAAGGGATAGCGTCTGGCCGAGCGGGAGCGCTGTCAGGGCTCAGGCTTTTGAGCAGGCTGAGCAGGAGACGGCGCAGCTTTAGCTGGCTGCTGCGTTGGAGCAGGCTTGGGGCGACTGGACCGTTGCAGAACTGGAGCGTTTCGGCAAGAAGTGTCGCATGGCCTGGGACGATTTCTGAGCCGTGGTGAATCGCTCTGCAAACCCCTCGACGGCAGGTCCAAACGGCCCCGTAGGGGAGACTGGGGAGTCGAGCAAGGGAACCTTGTGAGCCTCCTTAATCTCGGTGAGGTTTAGCCATAAGTGGTGCTCCAGCACCACTAGATTGGCCATTGACCTCCCTATGGCCTGCGCTGTGGCCTTGGTAGCCCTTAGAGCCAGGTCTGTAGCGCTGCGCAGCTCCCTGAAAGCTGCTGCATCAGGTCCTGACTCATTCATGGCCTGGAGGAGTTTGCCCTGAAAGACCTGGAGCACAGCCATGGAGTGTAGAGCTGAGGTGGCCTGCCGGCGGAGGAATACGCTCGTCCAGCGAGGGCAGAAGTCGTCCTGCAGGGTTTGGAGGGGTGAGCGACCTTCGCTTTCCATCCAATGGCAGTGGGCGGGCAAAGGTGCACAGCCACTGCCTCGTCGAGAGGAGGCATCCTCTCGTAACCCTTTTCTTCAGTGCCGTCCACTGAGGAGAGTGCAGAAGAAGAGTTAGAGCGAAGGCGGGCCGAGTAGGGAGCATGCCACGACTTCGTAAGCTCATCATGGACCTCAGGGAAAAACGGAGAGGCTCGCTGACGAGGGGCTTGGCAGCGCCCCGGCAGGAACCATTCGTCCAGACGGCTACAAGTGGGCTCCTCCGGCGTAGACCACTCCAATCCCAGCTCCTCAACTGCCTTAGAGAGGATGCAGAAAAGTTCGGTATCCATCCCTGGCTTACAGTCACTGGGCTTGGCAGACGATGAAGGGGTGGGGTCAGCAATAGAGCCTGACATCTCCTCTGCGTCTGATGCTGTTAGAGACATGCTGTCATCTAATAGCTCATTCTCGACTGGACCAAACGGGACCATGTCGCTCGCATCAGCCGAGGGACGCTGGTCTGCGTGTTCAGAGAGAACGGGAGAACACTCTCTGCTTGGCGGGGGCGAGGCCGAGCGCGTAGTCCCTTTGCCTCGCTGTTTTTTCCTCACAGATCTCTGGGAGGAAGAAAACGGAGGGCGCGAGGGGCGGATTCGCTCTCTAAAAAGAAAGCGATCCGAGCGCGCAGAGTGACGAGACTCATGTTCACGCAATGTGAACAATCCATCTCGGTCAGAGCGGCTTCTGCATAGGGCTTACCCAAGCAGGAAACGTACTCTGAGTGGCCGTCACCATCGTGCAGTGCAATACTGCATAACGTGCAATGACGGCGCAGCATTTGAAACAACGCCGCTGCTCTTTTAGAGAAATTTGCTATTTTAGGCTCGCCGGATGGCAGCAGGGGACGAGCTGGCGTCTGCGCTGGTCGCTGAGCAGCTCAAAGAGCAGGCGGAAGCGCCGAGAGGGCGCAGAAGAAAAGGCAGCTTCTATCCGCAGCGAGGCGTTTCTACAGCGAGCGTCTTCAAGTCCTGAAGGTCAGAGAAGGGAAGATCGTCGTCGCTGAAGGAGAATTGATCCTATGGCGAAATGCCCGCTTGTATAGCCAGATGGCCCCACCCATTCTGGCGGGCTCTGACAGGCTTCACCGCCATAGGCTCGTGCAGCACCGCGATTTTATAAACACTGCACGAACCAATGGCCGTGCAGTTACACTGCGTGATTGAATAAGTCTTCAGTCCTCAGAGAAAAAGGAGTTTTCCCCATAAGCGTCTAGCGATGCAGTACGAGTGAAGTATCGATATGGAACTATATTGTCGAAGTATATAGACCTCAACCAAACAGCTTTAAAAATAACAGTTTTTGCATTCCTGCTTTGCATTTTTTTAATTGCCTCTGATTGTTTGTATTTGCACACTAAATCCTCCAAAAACATGTCCATAAGAAAGTTTGTATTAGAAATAAATTAACTTGTTACACAGCAGTCAAAAAAGTGTACCGTTTTAGTAATTTGGAACCAACTTATTCTCCCTTGAGGTATGAATTGCAACCTTGGAGCTATGAATTCACTTGCACTGTGGAAAGCATCTCCCTCTGATTTACACACTGATTTTTATTATTTTTTTGTTGCAATGAGTGCAAAAATATTATTTTTCCTTCATATATTCTTTTATATTTCATATAATACACATTTTAGTACTTCACTTGATCTTTGATTGCCATTAGCTTTTGTGTAAACAGATGTAGGCAAAAATGTAAATAACATAGCTGTAATATTTACAACAAATAATCTGCCCATATAAATTTACCATAAAATACAACACGGACATTAAGAATATGGTAACACTTTACAATAATTTGTTGACATTAGTTAATGCATTGCTATCATGAACTAACAATGAGCAATATTTTTTTACAGCATTTATTAATTTTAATGTTAAATTCTAGGTGTACTAACATTTTAATACTTCATTTGCAACTTTATGATAACTATATATCAGTATTTTTTATAATTAAATTAGCATTAACCTAGATTAATAAGTGCTTTGTTTATCATTAGTTTATGATAACTAATGCATCCTTAATGCAAATTGTTAAATATTTTTAACAAATTGCCCCTTATTATAATGTGTTACCAAGTATATTTGAGCTCTCTGTACAAAAACAAAATAGGCATTCCTCAGATTCAACAAACCAAAGAAACATACAGATTTTGGGCAGTACTTTCCTGTTTATCTTTTGTGTAAAACAAATACAGTGTCCAACAATAATAAGCGCCATTTCGCCATTGTGTATTAAGTTGGTCAGTTTCACTCTGCAATGCTCATGTGTGCGCATTGTGTGTATCCTACATCTGTACGGACCTTCCATATGGATGGGTACTGACTTGTCAGTATGGAACGTATAAATGTCCAACTCATTAGAAGTCAATGCCAAGCATTCTCTGCATTGTTGTTTGGAGAGACAGCTCTCAGGTCAGTCTGAGGTCAACGTAAAACCTCCAGTCTTGACTGCCTCAAGGAAATAGGATGGAGGAGACAGAATCCTCACTGATCAGAGAGAAACCATGTGACAGGCCCGGGGAATGGAATGCAGTGCTCTGAAAAACAAAAGAGTACTCGGAAGTCCTTCCTGCAGTGTTCTAACAGGCTTTCCATGGCATGCATTGCCACTTAGGATCACAATGAAGATCATCAAATAATCAAAGACAAATCAAATAGAATAGCTTCATGTCAAACGCAGCCCATGAGATCAAATGGAGCAAGACTCGATTCATAAATATGAGGGAAACAGATTTTGTACCAGGAAATACACCTCCTTTTTGATGTCATCTTTTGCAGGAGTCATGTTTGGAAGGATTCACATAGCAACTATTGCAGTTATTTGAAGGAAATGACTCATCAAATTGAGTCTCTTGGGAAAGGGGGGAGATGAAAGTTGTCACATTTTTCTCTTGAACATTCAAGCAGCACTGTATGTATATATATATATATATATATATATATATATATACCCAGTTCACAGTGATGATAGCCTAGAGTTTGAGAAAACTGATGAACTAGGAATTGGTTTTTCCCTCTTAAAAGTCATCGAAACAAATCAACAGGTGAGATGACGGCAACTCCAACCCCACATTGGCCTCTTAACGTAGGGATACTCCCCCTGATTTGCTTTTCTTCTCTTGCCTGCTCTGCTCCTCCTTTGCTCTCCCTCTTCTGTTTGGAGGAGGGAGATACCAGCCGTCTTGGCTTGCTTTGCTCTTGTCTTGCCCCAGACAGTCGTCTATCCCTGTAACGGCAGAAAAACAACCAGTTAAACTATGTGGAGCTGATTTGGCAGATAAACATACTTTTCGTCTGTCGGTTTGTGCTAACCCAGACCGCTCTCCCATATGGTCAGGTTTTGAACAGAAGGGAGAGAGAGCAGTATGTGACTGAGCAAACTCTTCCCTCTGTGTGGAATTGATTAAGCAGTGCACGGAGGCCAAGACTCCTGCTTTATCTAGCTTTAATTTTCCTATATTACCTATTACGGTAGTGCTCGATTACTAGAATGCACTTCCTACAGGTTGGTATCCATAAAAATGGGTGGTTTATAGATTCTGGCATCCAGTACAGTGAATGAAGGTATCATTTGCTTCACTTTAAACTCGCTTAAATCTTTTAGAGTCCTTGCACTATAATGGCGTTTCCAAATCTGCAAACTGTTTGAGAATAATGGCATTGCAAACAGTATGATTTACTTGACATATGAATTACAAAGAGCGAAAATACTGTTTTTATCCAATTATTCCTTCCAAAGTATTAATTTTGTTCTCCAGAGGCATTTAGATGACATTTGTAGTTGTAGTTTTTAGGTTTTCTCTTAAAAATAACTAACCTTATAATGAAAGTAAACTATATTTCAATAAAATCTCAGAGAAGTTCTGAAAAGAAGTACTGAAAAAGAGAATATTCCAGTTATTTGGTGTTAATATTGTCCCCTCACAGGTCACAACCTACCACATTCAGTCCAGTCCCACAGCTTTGTTTGCATACGAATCTGAGAATAGTGTGGAATCAAACTCCTATGTGTCACGACCGCAGGCTTGTCCCATTGCCCAGGAAGGTGCTGACACACACAGCAGCTGGTGTATTTTGTGTCTTGTCATGACAAGAATCAAAATCTGCCACAACCCTTGAAGCTATCTGAAGGTGAGATATAGGCCTGTGCTTGAAATAATATGATAATAATAGAATGATCTTTTCAGCTGCTTCAAAGTTTTGCTGACCTAGTGAACTGTGAACCGGTTCTGTGTATTTGTGGTTGTCACTAATATACTTGACTGTGTTCAGTCATGAAGGTCATTTGAATAATATAATATAATATTAAACATTAAACAACTCTATAACATTTTTGCCATGAACCTACACAGGAATATTGATTTTAGCACTGCAGTATAGCAAGCAATTATGTAAACAGCAGATTATTTCCACACTGAGACACATTAGTCCTGGTTTTCGAATTTGATTGGCAGAGTGAAGTTCATAAACCACTAAGTGAAACTGTTTGTATCACGCTGTGTTTACAGATTCCCGACAGACAGTCAGTGACTCTCTCTGCAAGTTGCATTGATACACCAGTAGGTGGCGACAAGTGATGACAAGTAAATCTAATTCAACCGATTTGTTCAAAAACACGGATTCATTTGGGAATTAAACATGTGATGACTTAGTGACATACTAAATCATTAAATATAACAGTATGTTCAAAATACTGATTCATTCAGCCAATCGATTAATTCAAAAACATTGATTCACTTGGGAACAAAATGTGAATTCACTCAAATGATTAATTTAAAATACAGATTAATTCAGGAATGAAAGAGGTGAATGGCTTAATGCGCGAGTGATAGAATCATTTAGTCAACCGATTTTTTTTTTCAAACAATCTGGCTGTGTCCAAAATCGTATATTCTCAGAGTTGGTAGGCCTACATCTTTTGAATAAGTAATGACCGTTAAGAAGTATGAATGTGTGTAGGATGGATGTAATCCGGACGTACTAAATTCGTCATGTTGTCACTTCACTGCCATTCGGAAATCCTCTCCCTTGCCTCATTGGATAGTAACGTGTCCATCAGATGCATACTTCAGAATCTCGCTTTGGCTTTACTTGGAACTGTTGTTCACAGAACGGATCTAGAAAAAATTTGGAAATATTGTGCCTAAAATTTAATTTCCTCATTATTAACTTCTTTTTTTATGAAACTGTTGTCGTACAAAAGCAGTAGACCTAATGCACAATCAGAAATATTGGCATCTATATGAATATCAGCACTCAAAAGTCTTGGATATGTGCTATTGCTTAAATAAAAACAAAGAAAATGACAACACAGCAGATGGTTGCAAACACCAAGTAGGTGAAGTACCCACCAAGTAGGTGAAGTAAATTATTCTAACCCTAAATCAGAGAGGTATGTGGCTATATGTGCAGATGTCAGTGGCCATTCAGGCTATTACTTTGGGCAATGAGAGAATCACTAAGGCCCTCATCTGAGGAATTATAACAGTGGGATTTCAGCAAGGTGACATCTGCCGGACACACCAGCTGAGCGCAGCCCTACCGATCACAGTTTAGCGCACAGATTGTTTACACTGCAGTCAATCGCCAACTGTTTGAATTCCATTAGCTGTGCAACGGGGTTCCCAAAAATCTCTGCATTCCCACCAACCAAAATCACTTCATGTCCAAAATGTTCCTTTTTCAATGTTTTCCTGATAAATTGCATAGCTGTCATTAACCATTCTGTGCATATTTCTAGTCAAATTCATTCAGCAGACATGTTCTCCATTAGTTCTTGTTTAGAATTTCCAAAATAGACTTCTCTCCTGATATGCACAAGAAGTGATTGTTCTCCAGAAAAGGCAAGAACAGGAAGACGACATCATTATGTGCCAGCAGGCTTTAGAAATGAGCCAAAAATAAATTAAGCTTGTGCTCATTATTAACAGAATGACTTTGCATCAGGGCCAGAAGATCAAGGGCTGAGTAGCCAAGCAGCACAGCCCACAATCTCCTTACTGTGATTACTAGGCAATAGAGAAGAAATGTCACCACTGGGTGAAAGAATGAGAGAGAAATAAATAAATTAGATTTAGTCAGGCACCAAGCATAATATGGCCTGTTAGCACCTGCACTAGCATTGAATGGGCGATGCCCTGAATTCTGAGTGCATTCTGGTTGGGCAAAATTGAACTCCTTTAGGGCAGTTGTAATTTTGTATGGTCCTTTCACACTACTCTAAGTCAATCCAATCACTAGTGAAAATGCAATGCAGAAAGAAAATGTGGAAAAAAGACTTTGACAATCTCTGCTTCCAGGAGCACATCTGACAAACCACTCTTGAGTCTGTTCATGGACTTTGGTTAATGCAGTAATTACTTTTCAGGAGCCGTTGTAATTGATATGAATTCTGTTGAGCTCACTCCAAGCTTTTGCTGGTTTCCCCCTCAAAGAATTCAGAACTTATGTTAGAGGGAATATTTTCAACACTGTACTGCCTATACATCATAGTACCCTTTGTTTTCTTACTTAGTATGAATAATTATTTATGAGGCATGTTTTGCCCAATGCAACTTACTATACATTTCCTACAGTCCCCTCTGGCCAGCTGACCTTGTTTCTTTGAACTTTGAAATAGTTTCTTAGACTTTAAACTTCTTTCATCATCAAAAAAAGAAATGAATAGTACTTTTAAAATGTTTAAAATCATGTAATTCCACATTGAATCATATCAGTAGCCTAATAAAAGCTGGTTAATTTTACATGCAAAGGGATTTAAAAACAGCAAGAATGTTGAGAAAACCCTTTGTTACCATTGTTTGACTTTTCAGATGACCCAGAATGCTTTGTGCCTTTATTTGTTATCTGTCCTCCCTGTTCCTTTCTGTGCTTTGTACATATTTATAGAACAGTTTTATTTCTATTTCAACACCAGCCCGATATAAACATGTTTACTGTCACATTGATTAATTCCTCGACAACAATAAAAAGCACTGGCCGATAATATATATATATATATATATATATATATATATATATATATATATATACACACA
>NW_015542341.1:211680-221427 GCF_001515605.1 Sinocyclocheilus anshuiensis | reverse complement strand
TATACACACACACACACATATATACATATATACATATATATATATATATATATATATACATACACACACACACACACATATATATATATACACACAGTATATATATAAAGGAGAGTCTTTTCAGGATATTTTCCCAAACTTTGGTGTTAGTCACATAGGTTTTCATTGTTTTCTCTCTTCTTTCATGAAGGATAAGCCTGTTTGATTAACCTCTCATTTAACGGTTTAGAATTTAAGTGGATTAGAATAGGAATCTGTGAAAAATAATGTGAAAAAATGCATGGTCTAATGCATTGCACTAGTAAATCCTTCATGTTGTTTCTGATTAAATCAAGCTGTTGGAATATAGTGTTTGGCTGGCAGTGGAAAACCATAATACAGTGCATTGTAGTGCCATCTGTGGAATGACCTGAAATGGATTTGTAAATCAGTGAGATGAAGACAGAGAGAAACTAGAGACTAGAAACTGAGGGCAGGGCAACCAGCCAGTGAGCACACAAGCAACAATCGTATGTCAACAGGTGCCATGATTCCCTCTATCTCTCTTTCTCCTTATCAGCTGTGCTCCATCTATCGTGTGCCAGGCACAGTAATCCTGGCCAGTACACCCCTGCAGCATGCCAGCTGAATCATATTGCCAAAGCTTCCTCATCAGAGTGCATTCATTTGCAGGTTAGCTGGGAGGAACTGTGTGTAATGCGAAAGGCCATTATGCAGGATTTTGAAATCAAGTCCTTGTGTTATGTGCGAGAGGATGTATAAAGTTATTATGAGTATTATGCCATGTGTTACACATCCTCCTGATATAGAGATGGCATGTGGGTGAAGTGTTTGTTCCACTTGTCTTATGTATGTCACGAAACCTGGTTTCTAACATCACCTCCATTCCATTCTCATTTCAGTTAATCCCAGCGGATTTCAGGACACTTCTCCACTGCATCATCCCGTGTCTTTGAGTGCAGAGCCGAACAGCACTGTGTGATTATCTGTGTTGAGACCCCTGTGGGATTACCTTGCTTGATGACACTGTCTGATTTAGTCACATTTTGTTTTCCAGATACCATACAAGCATGACATATCACAAGAGGGGTTTGGCCTGACAGCTTATAAATGGAGGTCTAAGTCAGCTCCAGATGGGTTGTACAGAAGGTTCATACATAACTCCAACTCTAAACGTAACCCCACGAACTTGAAGGTGTCCACCTACTTGTGGTATAAGCTCCTATAGATATACAGTATATTTAGCTATGTGTGCCAAAAGTTTATGCTTTAAGTATTGGATGTGTTTGGGTTTGTTGTCCTTCTCAAACTGATGTTTGGGCCCATTGCAGAAGTTATTTAAAAGAAGCTATATAAAATATACAAAATAAGATATTTAGATTTTTTTTCTTTTTCATTTAATAAAAGTTAATGTTGTTTGGACCCCAAATGTTTTTCAAAATGTCTTTGTTCCACACAAGAAAGAAAGTCATGAGGGCTTGAGTTGACAAAAATAACTGTTTTCTCTTTGAATATATGATATGGCAAAAGTTGGCTTTTCAGCAGCCATTACTCCAGTCTTCAGTGTCACATGATCCTTCAGAAATCATTCTAATCATTGAATTCATTCTGATTTGGTGTTCAATAAACATTTCTTATTATTATCAATATTAAAAACAGTTGCAATGCTTTTTGTGAAAACCCTGATAATTCACCTTTATGTTAAAAAATAAAATAATATGGCGTACCAGATGGTGAGGGTGTCACGTCATGGACTGTTTTGGGTTTGTTTTCCTCCCCCACGTGTTCCATGTTCCCCATGACCCAGTTTCTCCCTCATGTTGATTGTTTATTGATTTCAGGTGTTCCTCGTTGTGTCCCTCGTCTAGTCATGTATTTAAAGAGTGTTTTGTTCCTTGTTTCCTTTGTCTGGTGTCTTACGTCAAATGATGTGCTACTCCTTTGTTCTTGCTAGCCCCGTGTTTCCCTCTTGGATAATTAAAGACTCTCGTTTGGTGTTTACGCCTATGTCTTCTCGTCTCCTTGCTCCTCCAGCAGGCAAATCGTGACAGAGGGTTGATACACTGCTTTCCAGAATGTTTTCTCAATTATTCTTTAAAACAAGGGGAATTCTTTTTTTTTTTTTGAACACTCTGTTTATTAAGTTTTTACAATAAAATATACAAATTAGCCTGAACAGATCTTCCCCATATAACCCTATGACATACCCCTACAACCCTAAATCTCCATCCCATAGTGCCACAAGTAAATAAATGAAACAAATATTGATTAAAAAAAGTAAGACAGATAGTTAGATGAGGTCTATGTATTCTGTCCTGTTGATATACCCAAATAAGAGAGGAAGCTGCCCCAGTGTTTTACAAACAGATCTTGACGTTTCTTCAAGCGAAATGTTATTTTTTCAAGAGGCACATAAGATTATACTTCCTTAGTCCACATAGAAGTCGAAGGAGGTTTTTAATCCTTCCATTTCAACATTATACATTTTATGGCTGCTAGAAGAGCTATTTTTACAAACCTCAGATTAACCCCCTTTTGTTCTTTAAGTAGTGAAGTGTCCCCCAGCAAGATAAGTCTGGGCTCCCTGGGTACATTAGTACCAACAACTATAGCGATGATCTCCAAGATCCCTTTCCAGTAGTCCGCTAGATCAGGGCAAGACCACAGCATGTAAGAGAGTCCCTCTGTCCACTTTACATCTAGGACAAAGCTCTAAGTACTTTTAAAGGTATTTAGTCTGGCTGGGGTATAATAAACTATTATATAATAAACTAAAGTATTACATTAAATTGAATTAGTTTATGACGGCTATTAAAAGACTAAGTCTGAGCTTTCTCGCATATCGTTTCCCACTTATCATCAGTAAATAAATAGTCCAGGTCTTTTTCCCATTTAGATTTAGCATTACAAACAACACCAGTCATCGCCTGGAGTAACTTGCCATACATAAATGAGATAAAACCCTTAGGATCTCTTTTATCAAACAGGATGGCCTCGAGAGGGGAAAGAGAAAGGTTCGATAAACGACCACCTTGCTGTGTCTGAATATAATGTCTAACCTGTAGGTACTTAAAGAAAAATTTAGAAGGGAGAAAGTATTTCTGTTGTAGTTGTTCGAAAGACATAAGTGTGTCCCCCTCATAAAGCTTGTCAAAAGTTTGAATGCCATGATCATACCACTGTTTAGAAATACCATCTTTAAGAACAGGAGGTAGAAAGAGATTATAATAGAATGCAGTGGATCTAAACAGAGTCTGCCTGCAATTCAACTTTTTGCACAAATCTACACAAATTTTACAAGTACCAACAATCAGAGGGTTAGAATTCAGTTTCTTCAAACAGTTTATAGGGACAAAAGGTGTTGCAGAGAGAGCTATACCCTGTATTTGTGCCTCTTCTATTTGTCGCCAACCAAGAGTGGAGACACAGTTTGATTGCCAAATCCAGACTGCACGTAACTGAGCTGCGCAATAATATAAATAAAAAAAAGTTCTTAAGGGCTAGTCGAGTAGCAGCCATGTTGAGAGGCATAGAAATACTCTTATTCATATTAATTTTATAGCCGGATATAATTCCATACTCCTGTAATAAAGTTGATAAGGCTGGTATAGAAGAATCTATATTAGTCAAATACAGCATGATATCATCTGCATACAATGAAATTAAATGCTGAGACTGAAGGACTGTGAAGCCGCAAATAGCATCATTTGAACTAATTGCAATAGCTAAAGGCTCTATCGCTAGAGCAAATAAAAGGGGCGACAATGGGCAACCCTGTCTTGTGCCTCGCTCCAAGGAAAACTGAGCGGAGATCTCAGTGTTGGTCTGAATGACTGCTGTTGGGTGGTTATAGAGCATTTTAACCATACTGAGAAATTTAGGACCAAAATTCATCTTTTGAAGGACTGAGAGCAGATATGGCCATTCAACTCGGTCGAAGGCCTTTTCGGCGTCTAAAGAAACAGCAATAACAGGGATGTCCACCTGAGAGCAGAAAAAAATTACATTTAGAAGTCTCCGAACATTATCAACAAGAGATCTATTCTGAATAAATCCTGTCTGATCAATGTCTACCAATTGTGAAATTACTTTTTCCAGCCTTAATGCAAGAATTATCGCGAATATCTTATAATCTGAATTGAGCAATGAGATCGGTCTATAGGAGCCGCACAAACAGGGGTCCTTAAGTAAAAGGGTTATCATAGCTTGCTCGAGTGTTTCTGGCTACATTGCGTCTCTATAGAATGAGCATACATATCCTTCAGTGAGTCAATTAATTTAGGCAAAAAAGCTGTAAAGAAATCTATGGAAAAGCCATCTATACCAGGCGACTTGCCAACTGCTAGAGATGACACGGCCTCTTGTATTTCAACCTCGGAAATGTCTCTCTCTAAACATTCCCTGCAATCCTCAGTAAGTGAAGATATGTCCAATCTATCCAGAAAAGTGTTCGTTTTCACCAAATCAGTACCCTGGGAAGCATATAGCAACTTACAGAATTGCATAAATTCCTGAGTAATCAGATTAGGGTCTCTAATAACAGAGTTATCAGCTCGACGAATTGCATTTAAAGACCTTACTGAGTCTTCTTTTCGTATTTGCCAGGCCAGCAACTTACCGATTTTGTCCCTCTGCTGATAATAACATTGTTTCGATCTTTATTAAGGAGCAGGAAATGTTCTATATTATCATTTAGAGATGTTATAAAATCAGAGTTGTTAAGAAGACAATTGCTAACTGTACAATTAACTGTAAGAACTAATGGTGAATGATCAGATAAAGTTCGTGGAAGGTATTCACACGAGTCCACCAAGTGCTCCTGTATTTTATGTAGAAGAAAAAAGTCTATTCTTGAGAAACTTTTATGGGGTCGAGAAAAAAAAAGAAAAGTCGTGTTGGGTCTTATGCAAAGCCCTCCAGATATCAATCAGTTCCAATTCAGCCATTATGTGCTTCACAGCCCTTGCTGATGGGGTTAAGGTGGAACATTTAAAGGGCGATCTATCTGCTGGATCTAGGACCAAGTTAAAGTCACCTCCAATAATTGTACAGGGTAGGGGAATTTTAAAGTGTAAATTATGAAAAAATTCAGGGTCATCTTGATTGGGGCCATAAACATTTGCTATTGTGACCATCTCAGAAGCAATATGTCCTTTTAAAATGATATCTTCCATAACTGTCTTTGACCGTATATTCCAATACAAAAGGTACTCTATGATTTATTAAAATAGCAACCCCTCTTGAGTTTGAGCTATATGAGGCAAAAAACACTTGTCCTGGCCACTGCCGTGACAACTTACAATGGTCAACCTCAATCATATGGGTCTCTTGTAAGAGAGCAATGTCTATCTTGTTTTTTAAAAACAATAATACTTTCTTTCTCTTTAGGTTGTTATTAATACCATTAATATTGAAGGACAGATATTTATATTTATCTCTATAAGGTATCATTTAAAGAAAAAGAAAAAAAAAGAAACAGTGAACAGTAAACAACCTATTTAAAGTCCAATTGTCCACAAATCCAGTGACTATTCATAATGTACCTGCAGACTCACTCTGAACCTGCCGACATTAGTGTCGGGTGATGAGCTTTCAAATAAGCCTCAGCCGCGTCTTTAGAGCTGAAAGATCGCGCGCCTTCAGGGAGATTCACCCTCAAAGTGGCCGTATACTGCATACTGTAGGAGATATTGTGGTCCCGTAGCTGTCTTCTAAGAGAAGTAAACGCCTGTTTCTTCTTATAGAGGGTCGTTGACGTCCCGGAAGATCATAATTTTGGAATTGCCGTATATGAGATCCTTTTTCTCCTGCGCCGCATTCATTATTGAGACTATCTTTGAAGCGAAGCAGTTTAATCACGATGGCTCTCTGTCTTTCGTGCTCTGCTGGCCGACGCTGAAGTGTATGGTGGGCCCGCTCAATTTCAAACGGGCGCCCCTGATCAACACCGATGATTTTAGGGAGCCATTCCTCCATAAACGACACTGCATCTCTACCCTCAACCCCTTCAGGAAAACCCATGAGACGTAGATTATTCCGTATAGAGCGATTTTCAAGATCATCGACCTTATCTTTCAGGGTAAGCATTTCACATTCCATGTGCTTCGTAACTTCCGCAAAGTCTTCGCGCATATTCACAATAGCCCCTTCAACTCCATCCTGACGCGATTC
This sequence comes from Sinocyclocheilus anshuiensis, assembly GCF_001515605.1. Taxonomy (NCBI): domain Eukaryota; kingdom Metazoa; phylum Chordata; class Actinopteri; order Cypriniformes; family Cyprinidae; genus Sinocyclocheilus; species Sinocyclocheilus anshuiensis. Next base: position 215,256 of record NW_015542341.1, on the reverse strand, counting down.
AAGTTCGCTTAATTTTTGTCTTGTTTCCTGAAGGTCACTATGTACTTTGTCTACTGAGTCCTGTATTTCGCACAAATGCCCGTCTATCATGACTTGAATCTTCGCAAAACCCCTCTCCAGCTCTGTTTGAAACCATACGGGAGGCGATGTCAGACTAGCTGAGACTAGCGTAGTAGAACTATCTTCAGTAAACTGTTGATTTAAAAGTAATTTAAAGGGGTCATATGATGTTGCTAAAAATAACATTATTTTGTGTATTTGTTGTAATGAAATGTGTTTATGCGGTTTAAGGTTCAAAAAGCAAATTTTTTTCCACATACTGTACATAATTTTTTCTCCTCTATGCCCCGCCTTTCTGAAACTCGTCGATTTTTACAAAGCTCATCAGTCTGAAAAGCGAGGTGTGCTCTGATTGGCCAGCTATCCAGTGCGTTGTGATTGTCCGAATACCTCAAGCGTGTGACAGAAATGTTACGCCCCTTACCATACTGGGATGCCTTGTCCCGGCACGTCGAGACAAAAACATTAAAAGCCATTATAAACGAGGCATTTGTTGCATCCAGTGGGGGCATAATTACGGATGATAATGACTTATACTGTGTTTTTACATGTTACATTGCATCGCGCCGCGTAACCATAAAACCATGTCTGCATTTGTGATCTGAGAAATGACAAACTACAAACGCTACTCTACACTGCTCAAAACTCACGTTTGAATCGTCAGTGGCAAATTCTTTAAATATAAAAACGTACAGTGTTGTAAATACAACTTAACCACTGATTTCTAGTCGTGTCCTCCTTTGGAAGGCCAAACAAAGTAGTTTCGCTCTCACAATGAAGCACAGTGCCACACACGGCGGGCTACAGTGAGCAGAGGCCAGAGGCCTAGAGAGAGCAGAGGCCGGCTTGAGTGAGCGGAGGCCGGCTTGGGTGAGCGGAGGCGGGCGGGCTTGCGGCAACCACATGTGACGACCCCGGGCTGGACTCCGCTTCGTCCACGGTATTTCCTCAGCAACCAGCACGGATCAGCTCCAGGCATGACGAAGTGATATCGTCCTCTTTTGGAAGGCCAAACAAAGTAGTTTCGCTTTCACAACGAAACACACAGCGCCTTCACGACATGGCGGTGGCGGCAACAACAATACTACAGCGAGAATAAAAGTTGCGCCTTCTTTCTTTGCGTGAACATTTGGGCAGCGTTATGCAAATCTTCCCACATCGTGACGTAGACATGTCGGTGCATGTTAGAACGAGCTGTTTTAGGTAGGCGTGGTTGACTCTTAACTTTTATAAAGAATATCTCTTTGGATTTGAGACTTTAGTCTTTGCAACTTTACAGATCTTCTTTATGCACGAAGAGCTTGTAACACTCCAAAGAGAAAGGAAAATTTAAATTGCATCATATGACCCCTTTAAAAGAAATGTCTGTGAAGAGCTTCCATGTAAAGTGAGATCGCTCATTTTGAAAGATAATCAAGCTGTCCACTTTAAAATGTCTGGTTTTGTCGTAATAAAACCTGTACACACTTGTTTTACTGACTTTTAACATGTAGTTCAGTTGTGAAGAAGGTCATGACATCATTCACAGGCTGAAATCAGTCCCTGCAAAACGTTGAATGAAATGCATTTAAAAGAATACAAGAACATCAAGGTCTGAACATTGTTTATCTTATCCAACTTCACTAATAAATGGCTGTTGGAGTGGCTGCTCTTCAATTACTCAACTCTTCAAGTCTTTTTCGTCACTGGTTCTGCAATGTTAATCACAGATGTGCTCTTTCTGTGATGCTGAGATACTGCCTGTTATTTCCTGTATCCTTGGTAATTATTCAGAGCACCTGTGGTGTGAATTAACCACTATGTTTGTGAGTATAAACCTGGGCTGGAAATATTTTAATGGCACAGATGAAAGTTTATTTTTCCTCTTGAACTAATTAAGATTTTATTTGATATGGGTCATTTAGCAAACATGTAAATGTGCAAAGCTGTTTGCCAGAAACCACTCATGATGGAGGTACCCTCCTATCCCTTATCTCCTATAAGCATTAAAAGCCCTGACCACTGAATAAATCACCTGCGGTCTTTAAGTTCATGTGTTCCAATTAGCACTCATCCCATCTCTGCACTTCTGAGACATTATGCCATGGGAAAGACACTAATGGAAAAAAGATTTCAGAGCAATGGCAATTTATTTAATTTAATTTTAATTTAATTTATGGCAAGCATTAGTTTAAAAGGACACCTAAAACATGACAACGTGATGACATTATTGTTTCACCTAAAAGTGAACAGTGATTACATGTTCTTCATGGCTACATGTGTGCGACGCTGGAGTACATAACCTGAGATTAATTAGAAAGACATCTGTAAAGCTGCTTGGAGATCTTAATTATTTCCACTTGTGTTTCAGTCGTAGATCCTGGACAAAAGACAAACAGTATTTAATTTTACGATTCGGTCTCCTCATGTGTTCTGAATTTTCCCCAAGGATCTTTTTTTTTGTATATACAGTCATATATTACTTTCCACTTGTGTTACTGAGCCCTGTCTTTGTTTTGCATGGTTCCATATGTGGTGTCATCCTGCTTATTGAAGGGTGGCACGTAAGTAATGGAAGTGTGCCACAGTGTTTCTAGTTTTACTCCTCCTGTTGGGCAGAATCAGAACCAGAAAAAAATACAAAATGCAAATATGGGACCCTAAGAGCTCGCAGCTGAATCTTTCAACCTTGAATTTTGTCGGGTAAACTACTTTATACAGAATGCCAGCATGCAAAGACACTTTATATCTAACCATGACTTTTGAGGTAAATAATAGTATATGAAAGTACATAAGATTGTGGAATAAACTGTGATGGGAATGTGAAAAAAACTGCAGCTGACAATTATGTCATTTGACTATCAAATGAATGGAAAGTACTATACTCCAGAGTCTTACGCAGTTTTAGTGAAGTATGAGCCAGAAAGGCTTCTTGCTGGGTTAAGTGTTTTTGTAGCCTAATAATGATGTAAGACAGTACAGTTTGTGGTCGGTAAGTTTTTTAAATGTTTTTGAAAGAAGTCACCTATGTTCCCCAATGTTTTATTTTATCAGAAGCATAGTAAAAACAGTATTATTGTAAATACCATTAACATTTAAAATAACTGTTTTCTATTTTTATATATTTTAAAATGTAATTTATTCCTGTGATGACAAAGCTGAATTTTCAGTAGTCATTACTCCAGTCTTCAGTGCCCTGATGATCCTTCAGAAATTTGGTGATCAAAAAACATTTCTTATTATTATCAGTTTTGAAAACAGTTCTGCTGCTTAATGTTTGTGTGGAAATGGTGAAACATTTTTTTCAGGATTCTTTAATGAACTGAAAGTTTAAAAGAACAGCATTTATTAGAAATATACATCTTTTGTAACAATGATCAAAAGTGAAAGTAAGGACATTTACAATTTAATGCATTCTTGCTAAAAAAAAAAAAACTGGCCCACACCTTACTAATTTTACATCAAAATTAAATCATATTATATAAAAATATATTTCTGTTTTTTATTATTATTATTATTATTATTATTATTATTATT
>NW_015542341.1:201415-211208 GCF_001515605.1 Sinocyclocheilus anshuiensis | reverse complement strand
TTAATTTTATTAATTTTACATCAAAATTAAATCATATTATATAAAAATATATTTCTGTTTTTTATTATTATTATTATTATTATTATTATTATTATTATTATTATTTAGCAAAGACTTCCTCACCAAATCAATTTGCACAAATCACAGAAATAGCAATTACCAGAGCAGGTAACTGCTTTTGGCTCAATTGCTTGCTCAGCTAAGCCAAAAAAATGGGCTTAGTGAGTCTAGACGCAGTCTGTCCTAAGGTTCTGTTTAATGAGGCTGGAAATGTAGTTGTTCTGACAGTCATAAATGAACAGTAGTGCAAATGGAATGTTTTTTTTTTTCTTCAAACTTTTGAAATTCAGTTCTCAATAAAAACCTTTAAAAGGTATACAGGATGTTTATGCTGTGTTCAGAGTAATGATAAACAGATACAGTAAACAGAAAAAAAAAAAAAGTAAATCTCCAAAACAGAAAAGGTGCACAAAACACATGCGGGCTCAATTTTTTGGATTAGGCACCTCTAATCCTAAATCAAGATGCCTCACTTCCCTGCTGTAGGGGAGATAAAGGTTATCTCTGTCAGCTGGTATTTTTGCTCAGACATGGACTCAGAGTAAATTGTTATTGACAAATACACCATGTGCTCAGTTACTCGCGACCTGCCTTTCAACTGCAGCAGCCTACAGCAGACTAATTGCCATGGCGGTCTCACTGGAGCAATGCGAGGTGAAGACCCTTGCTCTGTTGTGATTGAGCAAAACTGAGAACTCAATGTGTCCCCAGTGTCATCTCAACCTCACAATGATACTTAACCATTCGACCACCTCCAACTCTCTGGATGGTATGTGATTAGTTTTTTCTCAGACACATTTCTTTAATACATTTAAGTCTGTAAAAGTTGATGTCCATCATATTAAAACCACAGTAGATAAATGTCAGCTGCTGATGCTAATTACCTCTGCAAAATAAAAAGCATTGATAGATTGAATGAATTGGGTTGGGCTGGTATTTAAAGTGCTGCATGTTATTTGAAAAAGTGTGCATAAAGATCAGACATATCCAAGCCTGGGTAATTGTGACTTTTTATCTGTTATTTCAGACTTTTTTTCTTGCAATTCTAAGTTTATATCTTACAATTACTCAGAATTGCGAAAAATAAAAGCAGAATGGTGAGATGTAAACTCAGAATTGTGAGAAAAAAAGCCAGTTTATATCTTGCATTTCTGATTTTTTTTTCTCAGAATTGTGAGGTTATATCTCACAATTCTGCCTTTTTCTCAGAACTGAAAGAAACAAAGTCAGAATTGTAAGGTAAAAAGTTGCAAGTACCTTTTTAAATTAATTTTTTTTAATTCTGTGGCAGAAGGCTTCAACACCAAGCACTTTAATTGGAAAAAAAAAAGACATCCTTCCAATATCCTGGTGGTCCAATTCAGCACATAATGGAGTGTTTATCAAGTATACAGCATTTTTGTGTATAGGAGCATGCTAATTTATCTTTCTGTGTGTGTAGTATATATGTGAACTGTACAGCGCTACAGATGGAGCTAATTGAGTGAATGAGTCACAAAGGGGAAGAAACAAGGATCAGACATTAGTGCCCGAGGTTCATTTGTTTGATGCATGATGTACCATATGAACCATCCATCTGAAATATAAAGAACTTCCTCACCCTCCAGACATCATCGGTACAAGACATTATAGGGGAGTTTGAAAAATTCAATCACTTCTTCACCAAAATCTTTTCATCTCATCAAGTTTCATGAAATGCTGTTTTTTTCCTTTAAACAACGAAGAGCTAGTGTTTTCGTGCCTCACCACCATACTAACTAAGGAAATGGACACTGGGGGGAAAAAATGTTTCCTCTGATCTCAGCAACAGCGACTTCACTTCACAGGGTTTACTTAAACGGAGACCATGGTGGCACTGGTGTACACACGTCTACCCGTTCAGCCGCTGCTTCAGAGAGTAAGAGTAAGACGCGGAAAGCATCGCTCCCACAGAAAATCCTATTTTATTGCACTAATCTAAGTAAAGCGCGGCTATACGCCTATTTTTCTTCTCTCTAAACTGGATAGACTTCGATGAGTGACTTTTGAAGATGCCTCCTAAGAAACCCGCCGATAACAAGAAAGAAATGACTAACATTACAGTGGTTAGTCCAGTGTAAATTAATTTCTGAAAAAAAAAAGTCCTTTCTGATTACAATAATAATGAAGAATGCCTGTAATTCATCTTAAGAAAGAAATAAAGGAAGGAAGAAAGGAACAAAGAAAGAGAAAGAAAGAAAGAAAGAAAGAAAGAAAGAAAGAAAGAAAGAAACTTTATCCTGATACTGAAGAAATCAAAATAACATTGCACCTCTTTGACTTTCTTTATATGGACAAAAACCATTGAAACATTCTTCGTATTATGTTCTTTTATGTTCTGCAGAAGAAGGAACATCATACAGGTTTGGAACGACAAGATGGTGAGTAAATGTTGAAAGAATTATCTTCCTTTTAAAAATCTCCCACAAGAGAGAGAGAGAGAGAGAGAGAGAGAGAGAGAGAGAGAGAGAGAGAGAGAGACAGTGGGAAAGAGAGAGGGGAAGAGAAGGGATTTAACTGAAAGATATGGACACACATATAAAGTGGTAAAAAAAAAAAAAAAAACAAGACGAGAAGTCAGACAGAAGAGATATGAGCAAAGTTTATGACTATCCTGATTCAATCATTGCTCAAAAATTCCTCACCTGTTCTGAATGCTTACTCAGTGGGACAAGAATGTACTGCAGAACAAAGAAAGAGAAAGAAAGAAAGAAAGAAAGAAAGAAAGAAAGAAAGAAAGAAACTTTATCCTGATACTGAAGAAATCAAAATAACATTGCACCTCTTTGACTTTCTTTATATGGACAAAAACCATTGAAACATTCTTCGTATTATGTTCTTTTATGTTCTGCAGAAGAAGGAACATCATACAGGTTTGGAACGACAAGATGGTGAGTAAATGTTGAAAGAATTATCTTCCTTTTAAAAATCTCCCACAAGAATTGATTGGACTTGTTTCAAGTGCCATTCTAAGCCTTTGTAGCCCACAAAGTGTACATTTTAGAGGCATAATAACACATCAACTGTTAGATAGTAGTCCAATGTGGTGACAACATCAGTGCATGCTCGGGTAAAGTGTGCGTCAAGGGCATATAGCGGTTACAAGGGCAGCAGCAATGAGCACTCTTCTGAAATGTAAGTTGACGAATGAGACACTGTATAGTGCCTTGGATTCCACACAGTAAAAAAATCCTGAAAATTTACATGAAAATTTTACAGTAAAATGTTGTTTTCATATAATAACAGTGACTTACTGTTTTTTGCATAATAACAGTATGACACTGTTATTTAACAGCATAATACTATATTTTCCCATGTACATGTGCGTTTGGCATTCCATAAAAATGACCTTGTGCATATAAACTAAAATGTCTTCATATACGCACATGTATTTGCAGCTCTGCTTATTATTGTTTTATTTATAAAGTAATTATTACTTTTAAATACTAAAGTTTAAACATACAATTAAGCTTTTCGGATTTAAAGGATTAGTTCACTTCCAGAATAAAAATTTCCTGATAATTTACTCACCCCCGTGTCATCCAAGATGTTCATGACTTTCTGCCTTCAGTCGCGAAGAAATTAAGGTTTTTGAGGAAATCATTCCAGGATTTTTCTCAATATAATGGACTTGAATGGTGCCCAATGGGCTGAAGGTCCAAATTGCAGTTTCAATGTAGTTTCAAAAGGCTCTACACGATCCCAGCGAGGAATAAAGATCTTATCTAGTGAAACGATATGTCATTTTCTAAAAAAAAAAAACAGGTAGTTATCTCATTATTTACTCAACCTTATGCTGTCTCAAGCTCGCAGGACATTCTCTTGGAGGACAAATGAAGATATTTGTCAATCGTAGAGAAATGTTTGCCCATACAATGGAAGTCAAATGGGGACCAAACCTTCGAGCTCCAAAAGGTATGATTAATCTAAGTCACCAATCATTTCATCTGATATCAAATTATCAGACCAAAGGACCAAAAATGAGAGACTGTAATTGCAAGATCTACGGTGAAAAGTGTATTCACCCAAACAAACTGAATCACTTCAGAAAACTGGCTAAACCACATGATAATTACCTTTATCCTCCATTTACTGTACGTCTATTGGTATTTAAAATTTGATCCCCATTTTCTTTTGCACTGTTGGGACAAACAGACATTTCATCTTCATTAAAGTATCATCTACACTGAACAAAATTATAAACGCAACACTTTTGTTTTTGCCCCCATTTTTCATGAGCTGAACTCAAAGATCTAAGACTTTTTCTATGTACACAAAAGGCCTATTTCTCTCAAATATTGTTCACAAATCTGTCTAAATCTGTGTTAGTGAGCACTTCTCTTTTGCCGAGATAATCCATCCACCTCACAGGGGTGGCATATCAAGATGCTGATTAGACAGCATGGTTATTGCACAGGTGTGCCTTAGGCTGGCCACAATAAAAGGCCACTCTAAAATGTGCAGTTTTATCACACAGCACAATGCCACAAATGTCGCAAGTTTTGAGGGAGACACACAACACACAAAGAAAAACAAGTAGATAGAATAGAAAAAATAGAAAGCTAGTGTTTGTTTGTTTTTGTTTTTTTAGATTTAAAGTCTAAAAGATCTGTCTAAAAGATTTAGACAGATTTGTGAACAATATTTGAGAGAAATAGGCCTTTTGTGTACATAGAAAAAGTCTTAGATCTTTGAGTTCAGCTCATAAAAAATGGGGGCAAAAACAAAAGTGTTGCGTTTATAATTTTGTTCAGTGTATAATGGAGTTTAAATCTGCAAATGCTGATTTGTATTTTATAAACCTTTTGTTTTGTAAAAATGGGCTGGTGTTCACTGAAGCCTGATTTGAAAGTATATTTGTATTTTATGAACAGATAAAGACTTTATGTATGTATGTATGTATGTATGTATATATGCCTGTTTTAGGGCATATGCTAAACGTTTATCTAGTGTTGTGTCAGAATAAAAAAAAACATAACTTGACTATATTCTCTTTTGTAATCCACATAATCAAATAGAAAATCCAGGGTTTAATTTGCATTTAAAATTGAGATCATGGGGCTATGAGTATAGTATGCAATTTATCAGATACATGCTGCAAAATTACAGTTGAGTACCTCAGCAGAGGTGTATTAGCTGGCTGCCTTCTGCCGGAGGAATCCAGGGAAGATCCAATTAGGAAAATTCAGGCACCATTTCAACTATCAACTTAGTTGAACAGATTTGAATAAGCTTGCATCTGCTAGGCATGCACTGGTACTCACACATGGTGCTTTATTTTATTTTATTTTTATATTTTTTTCCCCCAGCCAGTGGCAAATCGTATAGTGTTTGTGCTTGCCTTTGTATTTACATGTTTTCAGTTTAGGGTTAATCTTCAGTCATCATCTTCATGGGATGTAGGATGTCTGCCAAGTTTCTTGAGCAATCTAACCTACTGCACCCCATAATATTAACACATTCCTGCATCTTGGACCGCTTACATTCAGTCTAGTGTATGACAGCTAGTCTGAAGCAGTCTGCACCATCACTTTCTTTAGGCTTTTACCCAAATCATTGGGAAAGACATGACCCAAGATCATTTTTAAACGACTTAGTCAACCAGTTTTCTAGACGTCCCACGTTGCAATCATTTCTGATTAACATACAAATTAACAATTTCCAAAACAATCATAATGGAACTAATAATCATATTAAAAAATAGTTTGTGGTTGATTTTTAAAGAGGAGCAGAATATCAGATGCTCTTTTTCTCAACAGCATCCAGTTTGAATTAAGACCAGGCAGTCAAAAAAGGGTTTTAAACATGGAACACGCAAGACCACCCAGGAAAGACTTCAAAAGCTGATGTTTCGTGGAAGGTAATAGCTATTATGTACCAAATGACATCAACTTAGTGCCAAGCAAGTAAGGATCACTATGAACTGGAATGCTCTGGAAAGGCAATCCCATACATTTGATTCAAAATATAACATTTAAAAAGAACAATATTACATTTATGTATGTATTCACATCTATTTGAGTCTCAACATAGGTCATTTAACACATTTTATCATGTCATATCTTTGCATAAAAGGGTTCCTCTAATGCAAAGATGTGACCTCTAAAATCCCAATTTAACCTTTGAAAGCATGTAATTGAATAATTGAGGCTTAAGCAAATGAAATAATAGACCTCATAACTGAGACAACTGTTTGAAATATTCCTCTAATAGCATTCACTGGAATCCTCAGGAAAGCAAATTTAGTACAGATGTGATCGTTATAGAAAGTGTTATGTGACTTTGTGATATATTTTGTTAAGGGTAAGTGATTATTAGGATGCCTCAGGAGTCTGACCACAGAGAAGACAGTCAACTGTGAATTGAAGAGCATGTCTCATGACATAAGCCTGTAATATGATCTGAGACAGAAGGCACAAGAATCGACATTCCTTTTATAAAGCTGCTTGACACCTCTCTCTAGGTTACTTTCCCCTACAAGGACACACTGCAAGGACAATCACAGGCCATCAAGAGGCTCTCAAACTAAATATTTCAAATCGTATGTAAGGTGTGAAAACTCATGAATCAACGGCTGTTAAATAAGTGCCTTTATTTAGGACATTATCACAGAGTGAATTACTCTCCCTTCTTCTACATTATGTATATTAGTGCAAGGTAGAGTGTCTACATAATACAGAATAATAACATTTATTTAATTATTAAAATAGACTGGTGCAGATGTTACGAAATATAGTTTTAATTGGTAGTTGACAAATGACAAATGACATCTGACATTTATGTATAGATAGTTGATGCATAACATGTCTATAAACATCCTTGCAATCAAGCTTAATATCCTAAGTATATATATATATATATATATGTAATGTTGGCAAAATGCAGTTTAAAATAATTGTAAATATATAAAATATAAAAATGTCATCACAAATAATAATAATACTTATTATATGATAATTATTATAATTAATATTGTAATTATTATTATTATTATAGAAATATTTAAAATAATTTAGAAATAATTATACAATAATTTATGTGATATTAAAAGAATTACAATAATTTAGATTAAGTGTAGCATGTCACATTGCACAGCAGGACACTGTCACTGATCAGTGCCCTGGATATGTTTAAATATCTTTTTTTTTTTTGCATGATAAGTGCAGTGAAATATCTACTGATCAATGAAGATATGAGGAAGTATCACACTAACTCATGGATCCTGTAAAGGGACATCTAACAGGAAGTGAGTTAAAGTGTGTACTGTGTGTTCAGACTTCCCCCCCATACACGATTATCCCTTTAGATTTATCATGCAAATCACAATTTGCAATATCACAGAAAACCACAGTCCCTCTGTGCAACAAATAATCTCTATTGCACTGCGATTATCAGTTTAGGGACCATGTGGCTTGGACAGCATACAGCTGTTATTCAGAGGTAGTGTGAAAGTGCATTTGTTTTTCTCATTACCATTTCAAGGCTGGTGTACAGGCACACACTCAAATGCACAGATACGTCAGTTCCATGAGTTACCCACATAATTTACCATGAAGGTCCCCAATCTCTTACAATTTCCACATTTGGGGTTCAAAAAGATGAGAAATCTTAATATAGGATACAATTATCTGAACCATTTAACCTGTAAAACCTTTCATTCTCATCCAGCTGAGATAAATTGCACTTATGTTCTTCCCGAACACAAATGAGCAGTCCAGAACAATTAAACCAGTGATTTGTTCTGCAACAACAGTCATTTTATAGAGGACAATGTGTTGATAAGTTAACTACAGAGAACACGTTCGCAATAACATCATCATTGTTAAATCCAGCTTGTTTTTCCCCCACTGAATCTTCAAGGGCAGAAGGCCACACAAAGGCTGCTTGACCAGACTTTATTTGTCTTTTTTGGACCGTGCATCAAGACCATATATCATCTGTGAGTTCTTGTTGCCTTAATGGTTCTAGCACCTGAGAGAATACCCTCTGCTGCAATGCCCTTCCTCTCAGAGCATTACAAAAACAAAACCACTCAGAGCGCAGCACCTGGAATAATTGTGGAGCTATAACTCTCCTAAGAGACATCCTGCCCTATCCTGTGTTCCCTGCCCCAGGCTTGCACGGCATCGTCCCAGCTCACAGTTTTCCTCTTTCCGCTCCTCCCGGACACTCCACATAACTCTAATTATTGGCTCACCCTGCTGATCCACCTAAAGTTCAGCTGCTACACCTTCAAGGACTTCCTCTCCATTCAAAACACCCTGAAAGCTGCCGCTTTACTGCTCTGATCTGTGGGAAAAGAGAAACTCACAGCATGGGCCGCATAGATAGGATTATGGTTAAATTATGAGGTATGAGTTTGTGTAAAGATTTGTAAATGTGAGTTACTGGAGCCATCAGGCAGAGGTTGCCAAGGGGAAATAGCGCCTGTTAAGAAATAGCAAGAAGTCACTTTTCCTCTTGAGACTGTTATATGTGCATTTATTTGTGCTGTAAGTTTCTTTTTGGAATGCCACACATAAAATGTCCCTACTTCCTTACAGGTATCACAGAAATTAGTGTCCTGAGGAATCAACGTGTCTCGCTGACAGCCGCACAGAGCGTCCGAACCAGACACAAAGCGTTGAGATATAAGCGATGAAAGGTGTGTAAATATACTGAACAAAATTATAAACGCAACACATTTGTTTTTGCCCCAATTTTTCATGAGCTGAACTCAAAGATCTAAGACTTTTTCTTAGATCTTATTAGATCTTATAATAAGATCTAAGAAAAAGTCTTAGATCTTTGAGTTCAGCTCATGAAAAATGGGGGCAAAAACAAAAGTGTTGCGTTTATAATTTTGTTCAGTGTATATATGCTTGATGGGGATGGTTAACTCTAGCAGAATTCGAGAATCTCCTACAGCACCTTTAAGGTCAAACACAATCTACTTTTGCATTCCATTTCTGGGAAACAGGAGTGTCAAAAAGTTCTCAAGTTCACTATGGAGACTTTAAAGGGAAAAAAGAAAAAACAGATCAGGAGAAATAATTAAATGCTTTTATATAAGTTTTGCTGTGGCACTATCTCAGGTGTTTCTATTCAATTTCTTTCTTCTATGGAACAAGGAAAGCAAGAGCCGATCAAATGTGTACCTTGAATGCATGTAAGTCACTATGCCAAATACATAAATGTAAATAGATATTTTAAAGAATGTTAGTAACCAAATCATTTTGGTTACCACTGACTTACGACAGAAAAAAAACTCAAAATATCTTCTTCTATGTTCCACAGAAGAAAGTTATATAAGTTACACAAGTCAAGCAACATGTGGGTGAGTAAATGATGACAGAATTTTCATTTTTGATTTACTATTACTTTAAGGGAGTAAAAGGACATTGCAACATCATCTGATCGTGGTTGTATCTCTATTAGTGCTACTGGATCTTAGTGCTGCGTTCGACACTATTGACCACAACATGCTTTTGAATAGACTCTGTCAACACTGCACTGGCTCCCTATTAAACATCGTATAGATTTTATAGAGTGGTATAGCACCTCAGTATCTGAACAAGCTCTTATTGCATTATAGTCCTCCATGTCCGCTGTGTTCTCAAAACTCAGGCAATTTGATAATGCCTAGAATATCAAAATCAACTGCGGCCAGCAGATCCTTTTCCTATTTAGCACCCAAACTCTGGAATAACCTACCTAACATTGTTCGGGAGGCAGA
>NW_015542341.1:197164-201059 GCF_001515605.1 Sinocyclocheilus anshuiensis | reverse complement strand
CCTCAGCGAAAACCTGAATATGCGCTGCATCTGCTGCCTACTTATACTCACGCTGTGATCAGCAGCAGCTGGATGCAATAATCGCATGCCAATGTGCATTGGCTCGTTTAGTTTACACTCGAAGTAGATTGGTCTCTCTAAACGAGATCCCAATTCGTCGGTCATCCGACGTGACATCTCCGTTCCCTCTTTCAGGGAACGAGGGTTACCATACGTAACCGAGACGTTCGTATGGGAGAGTGGGAGAAAGAGAGGACGTGCTTTTTGTACATAATAAAACATAATTTTGTGGCAAAAACATGGAATCGTTTTTATCTTGTTGTTTGCTATATTTATTTGCTTGGACAGTGTCGTTGAGGGTTTTGGTTCTTTTGCTGTTGTAGGCTGTAAGTTTCAAGTTTCAAGTTTACTTTATTTATATAGCACATTAAAAACAGCCACAAGACTGACCAAAGTGCTTCACAGTAAGAAACGTCATCATAAAATTTAGTAATACAAAAACTGCAACCAGAAAATTAAGACACAAATAGGAAATACAATTGGCAAGAATATAGTCCTAATAGGCCAATGAAAACAAATGGGTTTTTAAAAGAGACTTAAAAATAGACAGGCTACGGGCCGTTCTGATCTCCACTGGCAAGTCATTCCAAAGACGAGGCCCAATTACTGTGAAGGCACGGTCACTTCTACGCTTGAGTCTGGTATGCGGAATTACAAGAAGGTTCTGGTCGCAAGATCTTAGGCTTCTCGAGGGGATATACTGATGCAGCAATTCAGATAAATAAACAGGTGCTTGATTGTGCAGAGATTTAAAAACAAATAATACGATTTTCAAATGTATCCTAAATTGAACAGGCAACCAATGAAGGGCCTTCAAGAGCGGAGTGACATGATCCCTTTTTTTCTTTTTTAAAAGGAATCTAGAGGCAGCGTTTTGGACCACTTGAAGACAGGCAATTTGAGTTTTAGATATGCCACAGTATAAAGAGTTAAAATAATCGAGACGCGATGTAATAAAAGCATGAACCGCCATCTCCAAAGTCTTGTCAGTGAGAAAGTGTTTAATTTTTGCTAGTGTACGGAGTTGATGAAAACTGGACCCAATCACAGTAGAAATTTGCTTATCGAATTTTAGCGAGTCATCTAAAAGAAGACCCAGATTCCGTACCTGTGAAGACCTAAAAGCCAATAAAGGTCCTAGGTCAAGATTTAGGGCTTTCATATTTTCTGATGGACTGAAAATTATCACCTCAGTTTTCTCTTCGTTTAAAGATAAAAAATTTTGAGAGAGCCAGGATTTAACCTCGTCTAAGCAAGATGAAAGAGCAGTCATCGCCAATGGGTCATTCTTCCTAAAAGGTAAATAGATTTGCATGTCGTCGGCATAAAAATGAAATGACACCCCGTGTTTTGTAAAAATGGAGCCCAGAGGTAGCATATACAACGAAAATAAAGTGGGGGCCAAAATTGAGCCTTGTGGAAGACCACAGGGGAGAGAAACCGTGGAAGAGAAAAATTCTCCTAGCCTCACCACATATTTCCTGTCAGATAAAAATGACTGGAACCACTTTAGAACTGTGCCAGAGAGGCCCACCCAAGATTCTAGTCTATTGATTAATATAGAATAATTAATGGTGTCAAAAGCAGCTGATAAATCTAAAAGAACGAGGACCAAAGAGTTACCCACTTGAGGAGAGGTGTGACAGTGGCCACTTTCAGATGAGCAGGAACCACACCAGGTTACTTGCTATGTCGTTAGAATAATGGCATCTACGCTAATATTGGTCTGTTTCTTTCTTATTCCAAGGTCACCACTCTCAAAAGGGCAGATTCAGTGCTGTGGGCAGCCTTGAAACCAGATTGAACGTGCTCAAACAGACTATTTACAGCAAGAAAAGATTGAAGTTGGAAAAACACAATCTTTTCCAAAACCTTAGAAATAAATGGTAAAACAGAGATGGGGCGATAATGTTTTAAAACAGACAGATCAAGTGAAGATGTTAAAAGCGCTATATAAATAATGGTGACTTGACTTGACTTGACATAGAAAGGCCAGGGGGCATCAGCTGTATTGTGAACTGTTTCATAATGAACTGTACAGACATATCCATGCACTTGCAGAAAAGACATGTTGGACAAACACAAGGTCAGCACACGGTGTCCTTGTGCATTCATGTGTACTGTATTTTTGCACAACCAAGAAGTATTTGATTCACATTCTGTAAGCAATACATCCTGCCACTCTGAATCCTTTTTCGAATTGCTTTACACCTGTAGAATGCACTATATAGAGGGATGGAGCTGCATTGCTATTTCCTTACTGATGCTCTGTGGTTCAGTTGACGCTGTGATCCAGTCCCTCGTTGAGTGTTTCACAAGACATTGGGAAATTCACACATCTTAGCTAACGAAATACTTATCGGCAGTAAGCAGTATACTGCAGTAAGCAAATGGTACAGTATGCCAGGAAAAAGCACAAATAGCTCTGAGAGAACATAAAGAGTAAGGTTTGCAAAATAAAAGTAAAAAAGATCAAATGAATAAAATAAAATAAAAATGAAAAAAATGTTTTTATTAAAAATGAAGATGAAAACAAAAAAAAAGTAAAAAAAATAAATGAATAAAAATTATATATAGTACTATAGAATGTCACTGTGGCATTGCTTGTATAAAACAGTTCCATAAACAAGTTGTTTGTGTCATAACTTACATTTCAGACAAAATTTGCCAATTAGTTATTTGCATATTATTTCATCTCCACCAACTAAAACAATTCCAGAAGAAAACAATTGTTATGCTTTGCATATCAACAAGCAACACACAGGCTAAAAAACAGCCTGGAACAGCATGAGTGGATTGAGAGAGATTCCTCCTCCTAGTTCTCATCACTCTGCAATCTGCAAATAATACTAATAATAAATAAATAAATAAAAAATGCAAATAAAAGCAATTCCTCTCAGACTTTTGGACCACACTGTATCCACCGTGTATTTTTTTATCTAGTATAAACACCCTTGCAATGTGTAATTACACAGAACATCTCGGTTACGTATGGTAACCCTCGTTCCCTGAAGGAGGGAACAGAGACGTCACGTCGGCTAGGGCTGGGTCTGCCTCCTCCGAGGGCAGCGCTTGGAGGTTCACCACCTGAGTAGCGGGAACCTTGGGCACATAGCCGAACCGGGGACTCAGGGTTACCTGGGAGTCAGCCGGCCCGAACTCTAGGCACGAATCGTTGACCGAAAATGCGTGCAGGTCCCCTACCCTCTTGATGGAGGCCAATGCCAGCAGGAGCAAAGTTTTCATCGAAAGAAATTTCAGCTCGACCGTCTGCAAAGGCTCAAATGGGTCCTGCTGTAGTGCTGTGAGCACTAGAGTCAGGTCCCAAGAGGGTATAGAGGGGGGCCGTGAAGGATTTAGCCTTCTCGCCCCCTTAAGGAACTTGACGACCAGGTCATGCTTCCCCAGCGACCTCCCTTCTACGGGGTCGTGGTTAGGCACGATTGCAACGACATAAATTTGGGGGTGGAGGGAGACAGCCTTCGCTCCAACCCTTGCTGCAAAAAGGACAGCACGACTTGATCGGGCATATTCGGGGTTCTTCTCGGCCTCAGAGGAATTGGCCAAGGAGGGGCTGTCGCGAGGAGCATTAGTTTTAGGAACCAGGTCTGGGTAGGCCAATAGGGTGCCACCTACAGGACCTGCTCCTCGTCCTCCCTGACCTTGCACAGGAACTGTGAGAAGGCTCACTGGGGGAAACGCATACTTGCGAAGGCCCCGTGGCCAGCTGTGTGCCAGTGCGTCCGTGCTGAGTGTTCCCTCGGCCAGGGAAAAGAACAACTGGCAGTGAGAGGTTTCTGGAGAGGCAAACAGGTCTACCTGAGCGGCTCCGAAA
>NW_015542341.1:183031-197107 GCF_001515605.1 Sinocyclocheilus anshuiensis | reverse complement strand
AGCTGCACGCCGGGCAGGATGTACCTGATGGCCTCAGTCTGCTTTTGGGCAGTGGAGAACTGCTGGGCGAAGTTCTCCACCGTGTCGCAGAAAAGGCCAGTCTGGGACACGGGGGCGTTCAAGAATCATGTCTTGTTCCGGCGCCAGGTAACGACCGCACCCAGAAACACACGGATGGTAAGACGTCCTTAAAAAGACACATCTTTAAAAAGACGTTCCACCCGTGAAGCTCTTTTAGCTGGAAATTGCTCTTTTAGTGTGCTGAAGCGCACAGGGGAGATGGCCGTCTGCAACACACACAGGGGTAGTGCAGCCTGCTGTGTGCAACCCACTCGACACGGGAAAACCACCGCCGCTGAAGCGCCGTACCACCAGCACGAGAGCCCACGAAGAGCGTGCTTGACTGTAGTTTTTTACCACTACGTAGAAGGTCAGGAGCAGAACGATAGAACCGCTCGGCTCCGAAGCGAAAAGCTGAATATGCACTGCATCTGCTGCCTACTTATACTCACACTGTGATCAGCGGCAGCTGGATGCAATAATCGCATGCCAATGTGCATTGGCTCGTTTAGTTTACACTCGAAGTAGATTGGTCTCTCTAAGCGAGATCCCAATTCATCGGTCATCCGACGTGACGTCGAGAGTGACCGACTGAAAGGGAACTGAACACTTTGCCCTAACCACACTGTCAATAACACTAGTTTAGTCTAATATAGGAAATCATTCTTAAAGAATGTTATAAAGACTCCCAGCAAACTCCCACTTAGAAAAAAAAAAAAAAAGACAGGTACATGGAGTGAGGTAAGCTATCAAGAGCATTTTCAATCTTGGCTACAAAGACTAAAGGGGAAAAAAGGGGAAGAAAAAATGTACATATAAATGAGCATATGTTCACAAAGACTTGCCAGAATTAAGTTAAAACTGAACAAACATTGAATACAAATTTAGCTACTCCCCTTCTAAACGCACAAAGTGATGTTGTCATGTTATACTACTACTACTACTAATAATTAATAATAATTTAATAATTTATGCATTTAACAGACGCTTTTATCCAAAACGACTTACAGTGCATTCAGGCTATACATTTTTTACCAGTATGTGTGTTCCCTATATACTGTTATATAGGGAATACTGTTATAATAATAATAATAATAATACTGTTATATATTTTATACTGTTTGTCTGGCCTTCAGAAGTAAATATTTCGAAACCACTTTAACCTTTAACTCCAGGGAACTGATTTTAAGACGGTTTGCATCTATCAGATCATCACATATGGTATTTTCTCGGCCAGCAGAAGGTCATATACTGTTTTTCTTTTGCCTTCATGTTTGTGTTTTCCAACAGCCAGGGGTAGATTTGGTGGTGACATCGTTGATTATCTTCTTGCGTAGGATCCCTGTCCAGCATCAAAACGGATGTTGTGAATACATGGAAACGGCACTTTTCATGACAACACATTGAGGAACTTTGAGGCTCAAATCTTGTGAATCACGTCTGCTCATTATTTTTAAACATCTGCTTGTAATTACTATCAGTCCTGACATTTCTCATCAATTGTCGGCTTTTGCAACCAAAATTTTGTCTTTTATTCAGATAAATAGAACAAATATTATTTTAAGAATGAATGTTTGTTTATCATTCACAGGACTGTACATTCTAAAGGAAATGTTATAATAAAATGCAGGATGTCTAAAAAATAGGAATATATCTGTTGGTGAATATTTATTTAAAGTCTTTAATGGTTAATATCTGTGTTGCATGTGTTTTACATTTTATTTCTGTGGTCAGTGTCAGTAAATATAATGCTTAATTATTAAGACCTTTATTCTAAGTGAGTGAACATCAAAGATCACACAACAGAAGTGCGTGCGTGCGCTCTCTCGCTCTCTCCCTCCCTACCGTTAAGTAACTTGTGCATTGTTTTACTTACTTGTTTTTGACATATCTGACCGAACTACAAACTTTCCAGTGATGTCTGTGAGAAAGGGATATTAACTCGACAAGCTCGCACATGTGCGCCGCCTCGTGCTCAACCCACTCTGCGTGCTTTGCTTATCAGCTCGCACACGTCAGCTATACAGGCATTAATACCAAATTTTAACATTATATTCATTGCATACATATACTTCGTAGACATCCTTAATCTCTAATAACCATTCTGCTGTCTGTTGTTGGTGTTTCTTTGTCTGAATATGGCACTTAACACATGCTGTGTGGTATCGGCGTTTGGTATCGGGGCATTTTAACGAGTACGAGTACAGGAGCTCAGTATCGGGCCCGATACCGGGTGCATCCCTACCTTTATTAATGGGTCTCTCTGACCTCTAATGCCTTATTTTTTTATCTTTGTAATCCCTGTTCTCTCATCTGTCTCTTGCCATTGTAACATCCTTCTCTCAAAGACTTAATCATGCTCTGAAGAACATCAAGATGTTTTTGCTTAAGTGCATTAGCAAGCTTAATCATTTTCCTTTTTTTAATCTTTTTTGTTTGATGAATGCAGTGTCTTGTTTTCAAAGAGTCCAAGAGAGCCCACGTCACATTGCTTCAGAAGCCTGCGGTTGGTAAATGATCGGTGGATCACGGTCCCATCCCAGAGAGGCAAAAAATCAATCTCAAAGACGTTTTCTTTCACTGTACCCTGTTGGTGGAATGACCTACCTAACTCCATCTGAACAGCCGAATCCCTCACAATCTTCAAGAAACAACTGAAAACTCATCTCTTCTGTGAGCATCTAACTGCCTCCACTAATAATAATAATAATAATAATAAATAAATACAATTCTATGCCTTCACTTTTTCTGTTCTCTTATTATCCTCCTGTCCTAGCTTTTTACTATTTGGAATGTTGACTGAAACCTATAAGCGGCACTTTTCATGTTTTTTTGCCATCATATGATACAACGCTTGTTGTATTCCTCATCTGTAAGTCACTTTGGATAAAAGCGTCTGCCAAATTAATAGATGTAAATGTAAATGAATGGAAAAACTACACACATGATTCAGACAGAGTAGTACACAATGTAATCTCTCACCCTAGAGTCACATTTATCATTCATCATCATATAACGCAGGGAAAAACAAGCACAAGAAAGTACCATTAAAACATCAATCATTCAGCGGTTGTGATTTACATTGCCAAAGACTTGGCAAAGCACAAAAACTAAAGCTTTCATGTAAACTTCTCAGTGTAAGATTGCAAACCTCCCGTGGATTTCAGAATAATCAAGAGAATAATACAAACGCATAGTTTCTTTTCATCTAAAATGGGGACAAATTTATACATGAAAAGATAAGATGTCTTGAATGTTTCTTAAGTTGCATAACAATGTTTTTCAGTTCTTGCAAAAGGAAGAACTAAAGGGTTATGGGAAGAAACTGGTCATTTTGGCACAGCATGCTGGTTTCCTGTACAGTTTGACAGGATAAAGACTGAAGGGATCTGAGCCACACTGATTATTTCACAAAAAGTAATTAACGCATATGTGTGCATTAAAACTAGCTAGGTGCTGCGTGAGTGATGGCGGTGTCAACTATCTGTAATGGCCTGACCTTGCTCATTCACCTCGCCTTGCAAGACAGATACTGCGGTAGCCTGCTGGGTGACGTGGGGTGATGGAACTGTGCTGTTCTGTGACCCTCTAATATCAGAGAAAGACACATTCACCAGTGTCCTCAGCAAGGGGAAACCCTGACACATTTACAGTACTCGGATCAATGGCGCAACAGAAGGAATCCATGGTCCTGTAAATAGTGATCGATATCTCCGTATCCTACCCATAGGCACAGATCATACTTAATGCAGAACAATGGATTTTTCATAGTCAGGGTGTAAGATTAACACTCACCAAGCAGCAAATGCAAGTAAAAATCAGTTTTGGCAAGTATAAATAACAGCCATTCACACAGAACTTTGAAAGACACGAGACAGGGGCAGAGGAATGGGGTAAAAAAAACAAAGATTTGAGACGTGTTTTTTAAAAGTTGAGCTTATTTTAACTTTTTTTAGAATGCAGTGTCATGGGCAAGATGCTGGGCAAGACAAAAGATGCCAGAAGAGAGCACAATGGTCAAACACGTCCATCTAGCACATTTGCATAGAAAAGCAATGAAAAAGAAGCACAGTGAAATGAAACGCTTAATCGCTTAATAGCCTCTAACTCACTAGTTGGCTGGTAACTTTTTTAATTAATTCTAACAATGCCTGAGAATGCGATATGGTTTAGTGCAATTATCAAAACGCAATGAATTATAAATGATAATTATATGTAATTGTAAAAATATGTAATCTGATGCACTACATGTTTCACTGTGATCTTTGCATGTGAGCTCATGATTACAAACAAACAGTTTGGTTTGTAAATTTGTTTTCAACAAAAGAAAAAGCATTTTCAAAAAATACGTTTCCCTGCAGTTTTCCACCAAAATAAAAGCTATATGGATTACTGTGTGAAAGCAAAGGGGAAAAAAACAGCAACCATAAATATTAGTTTTTTAAATGTATATTTACTCTATATTTTTCATATTATAAATAATATGACTTTTGCTGTTGTTATATGACATAATAGTAGTAGTAATAATAATAATAATAATAAATATTATTATTAATATTATTGTTGTTGTTATGAAATACTTTACTTTTTAAAAGTAGTATAGTGATATTTATTGATTTATTTTTTAGAATTTCATTAAATAATAATAATAATACTAATGATTAGATGAGATTATTTTGCCTGCTTTTTTTAATGTAATGCACATACAGTTTCATGGCCAGTACAATATTTTTATGGCCTGTCACAAGTGACTGGCCATTGGCAGGTGGGGCAAGATGTTTTAGGCCCTGCATACAGTGTACACAAGATAAGATGCCTGACTTGTGTAACCGGGGTCACTGGAAATGTATTACAAGCATGCACACAAAAGCAACGGGGTCTCATAAACTCAGCCAGCTGTCCTGGGTCTGTCAGTAACAGGTCTTTGGTGAACCTGTTTCTTGATTAATTTCCATTATCACCATCTATACTCCCACACCATATTGACTCGGAATACAAAATGATGAAACGTTGTCGCATATAGCAAACAAATGCAAAGCTATCTGATTCCTGACATATCTTGCATAGTGCAATGTTTGCGCTAGCAGTTTTTAATTAGATCATGTAGGCAGCTCAGCGGTGTATGTATAATGCATAATGTATTTGTAGCTGGGGCAGAATTTGACTAAGCACTGTCAAAACTTTACGAAATATCTTTAGTAGTCAGGGCACATTTTGATGCACGACCTGCTGATTCTCATTTTGTTTAACCTGTTTTCCTGCTGTTGTTTTTTCTCATTACAGCCCATGGCATTAGAATCTCACTCAAGTTTAACAGATGAAATGAAAGTTAAGCATTATAACATTTCTGCAACCACTGCATTTGTATTTCACTCACCCAGATCTCTACTCTACAGCTATCACTAGCCCTGCAAGAAAAGCTCAGCATATCTCCACAGAATCCGAACACACGTAAAGTTCTGCACATCCTTCTCCCATCCCTTGCTTTTTTCGTTTTCAAAATATTTTGGCGAATGTGAGCTACCAATAGTCTTAGCCAGAATGCAACAAATTACGCCAATTTTCTCGCACTATTATGTTAGAGTGCAGATTCTGTGTTATCAATGTGAATTTTAAGTCTATAGATCCATGATTGCGGCTTTAGTAAGGCAGGCCCAACACTGATTACTGAACCAAGCCAGGGTTATTTTTATAGAGTTTGATGGAAATGTGTGCCATTCTTCTTACTTTTGGATTACAAAGACCATAACAGTTTATCATTGTGCAATTGTTCTGCCAGGCGTATCTCATGCTAGGCTCAAGATGGTCTGGAAGAGGTCCTGGAATATATGAGATGTATTTATTTGATCCTTATTGGATCAGAACCAGATGAAACAACCCACTGTCTAGACAAATAAGGTCTTTAACTCAGTGACAGATTGGTGTCCAGATTGAAACCAGTGCCATTATCAAGGGGGTCCTATTATTTAACTTTAATCTAACTATAATAACTTTGTTAAGGTGAATTAAGTTAGTGAGTTAGGCTTTGTCAGGGACACTTTGTGGTGTCTTCATACTTCCTTTTGGTTTGAAAGCCAAATGTGACTTTTGTTCAGTTATTTCCTAAGCCTTAAGTAAAAGATAATATGGATGCAAATTCAGGTAAATCCATGCTATTGTCACTGGCTAGTCATGTAGCTAAATTTAGTATGCAAAAAAAATAGATAAGCAACAGTTAGCAGATGTAAATGTTGACCTTCATGGTTTAGTTGTTTGGCACAATGCCATGGAAACTTTGTGTATTAATTTATAATTCATTCAAATTGTTTGAAAAAAAAAACAAGAACAACATGGATTCTTGTAAAATACATAAGTATTCATCTATAATTTCATATATTACATGATGAACATAAATGAATACAAATACATATATTGTCTTTTTATTCATACACTCTAAAAAATATTTTTTAAAAGTTGTAAATAAAACACATTATTGGAAGATGTTTTCCAAGAAAATACTGGTTCAATCTTTCTACTTAAAAATGTGCTACTTGTGGTTTCTTTGCAATTAATTGTCAAATTTATTAACCATTTCCAAGTGAAAATGGTTTCCGTTTGTTTTTTTCAGTGTATGCTTTTCCCCCTTTTTTTAATTAGATATTCAAATTATAACAAAAGAATTAGCTCATAGTGAATTCAGAATTATAGTTCACATGCTTAAATCATTTTAACATAAATTATAATGTTTGTTACATCCACTTAATTATAACAATAACACCCTCAATGGTGGTGAATCAATATTTAAAGCACAGGGGAAGAGTAATCATTTCGTGTAATGTTGATTTAGTGTCTGCACCAAATAGAGACATTGCAGTACTGTGTGCAGAGGTTGTTGTAGAGGACAGGTTATTTTTAGAGCTGCAGGGACACACAGGTCTTCTTTCTGGCAATGTCCATCACTTCCTAAACATGGGTCATGTGGCCCTCCAAAGACAGATTGTCAAAATCCACCCAAGAGGAAAGACCTCAGAAGAATTGTTTCATTGCTGTGCTGACTGATTTCCTCTCTCAGTAGCGCTCTGAAGTCAGACAATGGAAGCATAATGCAACATTGAGAAAAAAAAGGAAAAAAAGAAAGAAACTTAATAACTTGTAGAAACCTTGGAGTTCGGAAGTGATAATATTGCAATAATGGCAGTGATTGAATTGACAGTTTGATACTTTCTTGTTTAGCTTTCAATTCAGTGAACTGGTTTATTTGTTACTTTGTTTTTTCTTTATTTCTTTCTTGACTTGAAAAAAAATATGAACGTTTTTTTTTTAACTACCAAACTATCATTCCAGTCATTTCAGTATTTATTTTTTTAGAAAGATTTGTATTTACAGTGCTTGGAAAAATAATTAAATTATTATCATGACAGTATCAGGCTGCAGTATATGTGCAGTGGCATTCTAACACTCTCAGGAAATATTTCTCACTGTGGATAAAACTTATCTGAGGTTATTTAGTCTATGTATTTATTTTTGTGTTTAATAGCAACTATGTAGATTTTATGACAGTCTAGGTTAGGGTTAAGGTTGTCTGGTGCTCAGAAGTTTGTCTAAATAATTATAGAGTGCACTTTGAAATTAAATTAATCATAAACATGATGTGATCTTTTATTTTATTTATTTATTTTTTCCAGCACATTTTTCCCCAGCAATTTGGACACTCCTCAGTATAAATGGTTATAGATTTTGCATATGATACAAAAAGACTCTGATAACCTGATCTAGAAGGTTAAATTCTATTACCTTTTGTATTTTTAGTGTAGATAAAAATAAAAATAATTTTAAAAAAAAAACCTAATGACAAAAATGTACTCAGTTGACACTAAATGCAAAGCTGAATGAGTCACACTGAAACACGAATTGGATCCGAGTAATCTTAATGAATATAACATAAGGAGCGTTAGTATGCTCTTTTTTCACTTTCCTTTCTCCATTCTGTTTTTAATTTAGTCATTTGCTGGGAAATTAAAATAAATTGTATGATAAGATCAAGTTATAATCTGGGGGGAGTTCTGTTGTCTTTTTTCCTGAGTGATTCCAGACAGAATTATTGCAGAAAGACACCGAGAGTAATTCATTGTTGATCATGATAGCACATTTTCTTGCTAACTCAACCATTCTCATAGCCTGTTCCAGCCTTGTTAGAACTTTATTCTTTCAGTCTACGGTCATTCATACAATGCAGGCATTCAGGTAACAGTTCTGCTGATTGGAGAGTAATTTGGTGCCGAGATCCAATCAGAGGAACCTACTTATCATCTGGCCCATTTTACCCGGACCAGCAGTTGCACTATAACCAATTATCTATGAACCAATTACGAACAAATCTCGAGACACAAATTCCATTCCATAGTTATGTTTCAGAATGAATTTTCTTTTACAAAATGTCTGATCTACTTAAATCTGTCATCATTTGCAAGCATTATCCTTTATAATAAATAAATAAATAAATAAAGGTTTTGTCACACAGTTAAAGTTAAAATTTCTCCTTTAAAATGCTACTCAAAGCAAGCATAACATTTTTTTAATGTCTCTTCATTCACCTGTCTATTTATACTGTATGTGTATTTTGAACATTAAGGCTGTTTAATGAGCACAATAAGCAACCAAAAATCCATCAAGCATTTCAAGTTCTCATATCTCAGCTGTAGCCCTTTGCAGCGACAAGAGCGATCCGAAAATCAGACCCAAGCCCGCAAAACTAAAACAGTCTGGCTAAGGCTGATTCAAAACAGACCCGCTGGACTGAGCTAAGATGATGGTAAACTGGAGAAGATTTGGTTTTATTCAGACAGGATCTTTATCTTTCACATTGACTCAGACTGTCTGGAAAACAGCATGCAGTTACGACAGAAGGCCAAAAAGACAAGGTCAACGACCTACCTCAGAGGCTACTGTTGTTGGTGCGAGAAGTGTGAGCGAGTACAAAGCTCTCTGTGCAGTGCTGACTGCTGGAGGACAAGGAGCGACGGGGAGACCGCTGGAAGCGGCTCCGTCGGTTGAGGTAGCTGCCAGCTGTCCACGTCCTCTGTCTTTTACGGAGGTACTCCTGGTAGTTCTTGGTGAGCAGGGTGTAGAGGAATGGATTGATGCAACTGTTGCTGTAGGTCAGACAGGTGGTCAGATAGTTAATGTTGCGCTTGGCCTTGGTGGAGAGATCCAGCTCGGGCTGAAACTGACCTAGAAGCTGCCAGATCCAGAAAGGCAGGAAGCAGGCCCAGAACAGGAGCACAATAGTGAAGATCAGATACAGGACCTTCTGGTTGGGGAGCTTCTTGGTCTGCTTGAAATTCTCAGTTTGGGAAATCCAGTAGGTTCGTGCCAGGCGTATGTACAGGTACCCGATTATCACCCCTGGAGCTACAATGCTGGTGCCAAAGAGAAAGGAGATGTAGACTTTATATGAGAGAGGGCTCAGGGTGGGTTGGCACATTGGCTTGGAGCTTTCCGTCATCAGCTGGACACTGATGATCATGGGTAAGGTGAGAATCAATGAGGCCGTCCACACCAAGAGGGCGATTGCTTTTCGGTAACTCTTAGAGCGTTTGACTGTATCCAGAGGTTTGAGGACGGCAAAGTAACGTTCTGTGCTCATGACAGTAAGGGTGAAAATGCTTGCATGCATTGTAAGGAAGTCCATGCTGATGAGGATCCGACATCCGGCATCTCCGAAATACCAACCCTTCAGGAAATGTGTGCACACCACAAATGGAATCGTGAGTAAGTAAAGCAGATCAGCTAGTGCCAAGTTGATGATGTAGATGTACATAGAGGCAGCCGAGCGCATGGAGTGGCACATGACCACGAGCGTGTAGATATTTCCAGACACACCCACCAGACACATTAGGGACAGGATGGTGCCAATGGTGAAGGTGGCAGCCATGTCTTCAGTAGAAGCTTCTACTGGAAGCTCAGTGACGTTGGAAACCTTCTCCACCATCGCCACAGTGGTCATCTCTACAGAGGAATTAATGGTCAAAAGTGGATAAAAAGTGGTTGAACAGTAAGGTGTTTCACGTATAGACTTATTTTGCAATTAAGAATGAAATAAAAGATTTCCTGCAGTTCAAATTTTAATCTAAGATACAGGTAAATTCAAAGTTCAATCTTGAATTCAACTGAAATTATGACTATACTATAAAACTATAAATTTAATAATAATAAAAAACTGTATTATAACCTATGGTGCATATTAGGTCATTTTAATATGCCCCTAAATTAAAAATAAGGCTTGTTTGTAAGTTATGAATAAAATAATATATATTTTTAATAAAACAATGTTTTAACCTATGGTACATATAAGGTCAAACATTTTTAATGTGCCTTAAATTCTGCCTAGACAATCAGCACTCCTATCAACGAAAAAATTAAGTTGAGAGGTGGATTAACTTTCCCACTACTTGATGTAACTGCTTTAACATCAGCTGATTTTAATTAACTACTTCTATCAAATGATTAATGCTTAAGCATCAACGGAATATTTAATATTTAAAACTAGTCCCTACACCCTCAAAATAATGAAATGAGCTTATTTACGATAACCGTTAAATCATTTCGGATAAGTGACCTCAAGAGTCAAATACAAGAAGAATAAATAATGCTTTACCTTAATTGGATTCCTCAGATGGCGTAGCTCCAAGCAGACAGAAGTTTAGCATTTATAATGAGTCCAGCTCATGATTTCTCCTAAGAGTGTACTCCTGGATTCCTAGCACGTTGTCAGCAAGAATCCCTTGAATGGCAAAATGAAACAATTCCAGTAGACCAAAAAGAAATTACTTAAGCTGTGTCATGTTTGTTAGGACACACAGATCACGTCAATACAAAAAGCACAAATGAGTCATAAGCAGGTGCTTCAGCCATGTAAGAAAAACTTCAGTTATTCTTCAGCGGAACACTCCCTATATCACAAATCCGAGTGGCAGATAAGAAAAATCCTACAGTTTTCAAAACAACGAAAAAAGTGGTACGAGGGGGAAAAGGGCACAATCCTCTTAGATGGATATGCCCAAGGAGGCGATCACTTTGAGCTACAGCTGGATTTCGAAACCCTCTCCTCCACTGACAGAGTGTGTGCCTGTGAGGCGTAGAAAGAGAGAAAGAGCTACTCACACACTAGAGTGGGAGGGGAGATGAGGGCGAGAGGATAGGAGAGGGAGAGAAGAGTGAGATTGGTTGGGGGGAAATGCATTGTAAGGAGGCACTCTGGAAATGTGTGTGTGCTTGTGATATTTGTGAATGACAAATGAGCTATTACCTGAGCTCATTCATTCATCTAGTGGACAGAAGATTGCCACACATGGGGATTTGTATTACACGTTTGTGTTTCTGTGTCTCCAAATAAAGAGAAATAATAATGAAACACCGAACATAATGTACCATAACAAGCTGCTCTCTCAAAATGAAATCAAGCAAACAGGTTTAAGATAAATATTTTTTTGACAGAGACAGATTTAGCTTTTCCTTCCGTCAAGTTCCTGTTAGCGATGCAATCAAAATTGTCTCCACTTTGGTGTTCCAAGATAAACATTTTGCAGTGTTGATTTCACATAATAAGCACAGACCAAGTCTTGACAGGCAGGAATAATCAGGACTGGCCGAAGTGGGTGTACTGCACTGTGACAAGACCTTTACTTTAATGATGGCATGTTGTTTAACCCAAAGGTCATCCCTTTAAATAATGCCCTGAAAGACTATTCTCAGTGGGTACTTAATACATACCTGGGAGTTTTCGGCACTTTTATGAAAGAAAGCCAGCCTTGTTCAGTTTTTCACAAAGATATGTTACGCTTATAGAGAGGAATCCACATTCAGAACTTGTTTATGACTCTAGTGCTGAAGGATGTTGAGATGGCATGGATTTAGAATAAACTTTATACAGCATACTCCCACATTTTTACTGGATCTGCTGTGTTATGGTGTAATACACATTGTCTCTTTTTTTCAAAGATTGAAGGGTTTTTCTATCAAAAAGCATTTCTCATGGGGAGGGTGAGCAAAAACCATTAATGCATAATGTATCATGAACTAACAAATAATTTTTCACAACATTTAATAATCTAAGTTAATTTAGAAATATACTAGTGTTCATTTTTAATTATTTCTTGTTTGAAATACACATATGTACAATTTACATAAATGAATATTAACCTATATTAATAGATGCTAAAAAGTAAAATTAAAAAATTTTCATTGTTAGGTTAATTACACATTAAAGTAATGATATAACACATATTATGACGCACATTAACATGAAATGTATTATTGAAAATACAAGAAAAAAATGTAGGGTGGGGAATTGATTCTATCCATCAGTTATTTATTGGATGCAGGCATATTTGAATTTGAGCTTGGTCATTCATAAAAAAAGGGGTGGGTTTAAGCTGACAAAATGATTGGAGAAGTCTGGCAAACATCTGTTGAATGATTGTGTTTTCATTAAAAATTATGAGATCATTTATTATTATTTTTTATTATTATTATTTTGCTCCAAATATAACATGTATGTAAAGGGTCATTAAGATTCAGCATACTAACTAACTTAATGATAATAAACTGTAAAGTGTTAATATAACAGGTTTTTTTTTTGGTGGGGGTTGCATATGCATATAGTTTTTGTGGCTATAAAGGAGCTAAAAGCTCTCCACTGCAATTTGCATACAGTGTTAGTATTCATGTGGCAGTTGGTGTGATTTGATGTTGAGTTAACACATGAGCAAAATTAATGCCGGCCTCCTTCATCATGCAATAAGTACATGCAAATGTGCCACAGCACCATTTCAATTAATGGGAGACCGTGAGCCGGAGAGAGGTCAGAGCAAATGCCAGACCACTCAATCAGAAGCACACCAACGGCACCTCATTGGAATCAATGGAACTGGGCTTATAAAAGAACACATTAGGATAAGACTCCATCAATTCAAGAAAAAGGGGAAAACCAACCAAAGGAGTATTCCATATTCAAGTCTCCTGGAGTCAACAATATGATCTGGAATCCTCAGGAATTCATATCTTAGACTTTAATATAGCCAGGTTCATTTGATGGCACACTGCCTCGGTTGGTAAAAGGGCTGGAAATGAGGTTTGGAGAATTTTTTCCCTTTCAAATATAGATGGGCAATGCAAGTTGATAATATGCTCTGGTGCACACGGTAAACACCATCCACAGCTCTAGCATTTTAGACGAACTTGTCATTTGGTCCAGGGAATATTATTTGTAGGTCAACCATTTTGCTCTTGAGCAAATTAGCTGTTCCCGTCTCTGAGGGCCAAAGTAAAGATCATCGTAACCTCATGTCAAAGGCAGCTTTTAGGTCTGTTTTTGCTTGGACTCCAAGACCACTCTCAGATTAATAGATGTCGTGCTGGTCTCCTGTGGCTCCTGTAAAAGTCACATCTGGAGGACATCAGGAAGGGATACATGGGAAAGGTAGGAGGAATACAATATGAATTAGAAAATGACAATTGAGTCATAAACTGAACAACAAGAAATCAATGCAGAGTTGAGTGTTATTGTATGTGTTATTGTAATAACAGTGTACAGACTGACAGTGGCGGCTCGTCAGGGGAGGCAGGGGAGGCACAGCTTCCCCATAATTTTGAGGTGAAAATGGGAGGAGGACGATTTAATGTTAATAAAATTCACAATTCATTTTAGTTCATGTCTCAGAATGTGTATTTTTTGTTTGTAATTTCACAGTTGTAATATCATAACGTGAAAGCGCCGCTTTTCTATCGCGAATGTGCCGAATCTGCTGATGTAATTACAACCGCTAGCTGATAGAGAAGGGTAGGGGGAGGCCGGGGGAGCGCGCAGCTCTCGTGCCTCCGTTGGTATAAAAAATTAGCCAATCACCATCGAGTGTTCACTTTCAGGGCTGAGGAGTGTTGAGAAAAGAACCCTCGCAAGGGAGGCTAGCCTCCCTTCTGATATCAACCAATCATCAAAGAGACGTAAATTACGTGATATTAGTTTGAACGTCTGCC
>NW_015542341.1:178342-182927 GCF_001515605.1 Sinocyclocheilus anshuiensis | reverse complement strand
GGGATCCCAGACCAATACAATTAGTGTGCCTCCTCTATTTTAAAACCCACGAACCGCCACTGCAGACTGATCAACTGAGATGTGGGAGTGATTGCAGGAGAAGGCCTGATTCTTGTCTGGGTGTTGGCTTGTCCCGTAACTGATGACGGCCAACTGATGGGTCCAATTGCATGCACTAAACAGAAAGGTTTTAATATCAATTTGATGTCAGCCAGTGAAGGCTATGTGGGATCTGACAAATCTGAGTCAGGCCATCCCTGGGACAGTCACACTATGTCTATATCAAACACGAGTGGCACGTTGTGATGCATAAACACTAAATCACTCTCAATCAAATCAATGACGCTGTCTACACTGCTTTAGCACGTCTTCATTGTGGATGGCCGTTTTCTATTTTGGATGCACTACACAGCCTCTTATCCTTGTACTTTTAAAATTAAAATAATTCTTACTTAAAATGTAATAATTAATCTACTTGTTTCTTAACATAATTGTTGCAATACTACCATTATTGCAACCAGATTGCCAGTCATGGATTAGTGGTGCGGATTTTTCAGTGAGGTGGAGGCAAATGACTATTTTTAGGAGTTTTAAGTTTAATTGTTAATTTAATCAGTTCAGGAACAAAAAAAGCAGCTGACTTTATGAATGAGTAATTGAATCATTCATTTAACTGATTTGTTAAAATTCATTCAGGAACTGAAATACCACTACTTCTTTTAAATAAGTACTTTGTTACCATGAAAAAAGTAAATTGTATATAGTATTAATATGTGTAGTATGAATGTAATCCAGATAGACATTCGTCATGTTGTCATTGTCATGTGACCTACCAGGGTCAGTTGCGTCACTTCGCTGCCATTTATAAATCCTCTGCTGTGGCCTCATGGGATAGTGAAGTGTCCATTAGATGCACACTTCAGAACCTCATTAGAAATAGTAGATCGTAGAGGTAGCTTTTGCCTTCTGTTTTATGAATACTTACGAATTTACACATACTACTAATTTCAAATACTGTTTATCGCCTACTGTGTAGTAGGGAAGTATGCATATTTTGTTGCTTGCAACATTCTGCTTCGGTTTTGTTTGGAACTATTTTCATTGGTGGAGCAAAAATAGAGAATGTCTAAAATGTAAGCTGATTGATATTATGTTGTTTAATGAACTTCTGTATAGAAAGCAATATATTAGCAATTTTTCAGAATGATCTGAATATTCAAGCATTATATAAGCACCTTATATGTTGTAAAACTTGATGCGTCAAAGCTGCACGTCATCTCAGAACATTCACTCTATTATTTACAGATAGGACTATATAACAATCATATCAGTGAATTTTCTGAGATGTTCAACTTCACTTCAAGTGTAGACAGATTCAGTGAAGAAGCGTGTTATTTATTACGTCAGTTTTTCAGTCGCTTCACCCATTTTCTTTTGCCATATTCACATGATGCTCCAAACTCAGGCATACTCTCAAAATCAAACATGACAGACTGTGAGAGTTTAGGAGGTTTTAATCTAGTGAAGGGAAAAGCAGCAGGAATAGGAACACTTTGTGCATAAAAACCCGGACAATGTCTGTAAACTGTGCCAAACATCCAACATCTAAAAGATCAGCAAACCCTTCACTCCCTACATGACATCCATCTCTTGAGCGGGGATTTACTGTCCTTGCAGATGTTTGTCTGGTGAAGAAGTGCTTGGCCCGCTGCAGCTTTTGCCAGGGTTGACTGACAGCAGGAAATCACCTCATGAACACAATGTTCTTAGATACATGGAATATCAAGGGGAGTCACGTGTTGTTATGACTTTGATGAAGTGTTTCACTCTGCCTTATGTCAGGACAATGCATCTGCTGACAGCAGTCTTTCCAATGCAACTCTACGGTGTTTGGAGACACCATTAACCCTGCGCTTCTGCATTGATTGAATCAGCAAAGACGTGGTTAAAGTTACGTTGTGGCCTGAGAGGTTTTAGTGCCTCTGTAGTACCCTTACTAATTAGTTTGAGCCATGGTGTCATATTCCTGCGTTGTCTGCTGCTCTGATACCACAGTCACCCGGAGTAAAACTTTACTGCTAAGATATTTCTCTGTCATAGGTTACTATCACTTAGTGGAGATGCTCATTTATGCATCTTTTATGCAACTTCTTAAGTTCTTATGCAACTTAATTTCTGCACCACCACCGACAACCAAATGGAATTTTAATCGGTTTGTTTGAGTGAACATAACAACATTGGCTCAACCGATGGTGTGAGTTTTGGGGCGGGATTATCTCTTTGCCCAAGCAAAGGATGGTGGCGGATTGTCTGAACAAAAATGAACAAAAGTCACAGAACAAAAATGTACGAATGAGATCGTACAAATTTAAACGAGTTTGCCGCCAATTTGCCAAGAAGTTAAATAGTTGCAAATTGCCATGAGAGTGTATTGTAGAAAAGATACATTGCAAAAAATGAATAAATAAATAAGCAAACATTTAAAAACATTTCTTGATGAGTATTTTTGTTTTCCAGTACAACTATCTAAACATTCTTAAAATAGAATACATGTACCTGAGAAGTAAAATTTCATAACACGTTGAGTTAAGTTAAAAAAGAAAAAATACCTGCCTGTGGGGTAAGAAAAATAAACTTGTTTTCCCTTTAAATTTAGCTTAATTTTCTTACTACATTAACAGATATTTTTCTTGTTTTAGGCATGAACTCACCTAATTTTGATTCAAAAAAATTCTTCAGAAAACAAGACTTCCAACTGCTTCTCGATGCATTTTAATTTATGAATGCTTAGATATTCGTACTGGAAACAAGACAAAACTACTAAGTTAGGACATTTTTTGCAGTGTATTACATCACATTTAAGTTGAATGTGTTTTTCATTAAACTCATAAAAAATTCAACTTCTCAAAATAGCTACAAAATCAATTTGGATAGCATATCACAGATAATATCACTTTTATAATAAATGTCTATTTTGTCCATTATAATAACGTCCATCATAAGAAATGTCCATTTTGAAATCTCTCACTGCCCGATTGCAGACTTTGGTATCTTGGCAAATCTGAGCAGAGTCTGTGACAGTGCTGAGAACTCTGGAGGAGACACAGGGGGAACATCTGAGAAACAGAAGACTTAATTTGCACTTTGTCTCTGAGAGATTTTCTCTGATGTGTTTTCTCTCTTAAAGGCACTTCTTGATCAGCACTCATGTATCAACTTAATCTGTAGCAAAACCCCAATGGAATACTAGCTGTGAACATGTCTTTTTGCCATTTTAAGCCTTTATTTGCATCACTTGGTTTGATTACAGGAACCATTTTGAACAGGTTATTCAAAAGTTCACAAAAACATGAAGAGAAAAGCTTGAAAGAAATAGGAACTCTTCTTCCTGCATTATAGGCTTAAAGGAAGGAGAGAAACGAAAGAGAGAGCCAAAGTGAAAGAGAGATAGAGATGCTTGATTTTATTATTAATGGCTGAGTGGTGTGCACAACCTAACACCATACTGCCCTCTAGCAGCATTTGGAAGTTTAATACGGTTTATTTTCATGCATCCCTGAGAGCCAATCCCAACCTTTAGTAGAGCTCATATTTATTCTGGCCACAAATTAACTAAATAATAAATTCATATTGTAACCAAGTGAGAGCTGTTGCCCTGTAGACATGTAAGAAGGCCTATCATTTGTTCACAGCACAGCTTTGATGCTTATATATCTTTCTCAAAAAAAAAAAAAAAGGCAAAACATCCAACTGAAAAAAATAAATCAAACCATATATTATATGACATAGCAAAAGCTAGGGGATAACCTGCCACTGCTGAATTTTGCACCTATACATCTGCCTGTGGCGATTTTAAAAGGCAGCATACACTGTAATTGGTCTCAAAACAGACCTAAAATATAGTAATTTCAAATGGGTCCATAAATATTCTCACTAAGCCTATGATATCATCAGGTGTACTTTTGATTCCCCATGTATCTAAAAAATAAGTGCTTGCACTTCTTCAAAAGTAAAAAGGAAGATGACTGAAGCAGAAGGTCAAAAGCTGCAAAATATTTCACATTGATCTGTGACACCCAAAAAGGATTCACTTCTAAAATACCGAGCTAAAATTCCAAGCTTCAAACGTCCACACAGTCAACACATACTCAATTTGGTCCAGCCATGAAGCCTCAGTTGCTCGGCTAATTTAGCAATTTGCTGAAAGAATGCACTAACGCTTACCTACCGATGTCATTCAGCAAATCAGTTATGGTGAATGCAATTAATATTCATAAGCCAAGCCACTCCTGGCACACTTTGCACACTGAGCTTTCGTAGTTCCTGTGGAGAAAAGACACATGCAAGTCATCCTTGATGAAAATATGCATTTTTATATTCATGGCTGTCTCACCAATGTTTAAACTGTATTATTATGCAAAAATACTGCTTTTAGGATTTCAAATTGCATCTCATATGAGCAAATCCATGACAACAAGGTATTTTAAATACTTGTGCACGCAGCTATGCCAGTGAAAACCATTACAAATGGATGCATTATTTCTTAGTACTTTACTGGCTGCACAGAATTTTTTTTCTAGTAAAA
>NW_015542341.1:174063-177991 GCF_001515605.1 Sinocyclocheilus anshuiensis | reverse complement strand
GCATCTGGGTTCTGTATACTGTTGTTTTTGGGAATAGAATGTCCTCTGACACTTCTCCTCCCCTGAAACTATAACCTAGAGAGGCATGAGATTAATAGAATCAGTCTTATGTAAAAAGGCAGTGGCTTGTATTATAAATTACCTCACTTAATACTTCTTTTATGCACACCTTGGATGACCCCAAGTGGATTCACAAGGGATGGTAGCAGTGAAAAAGCATGCAGAGAATGGGAATCGGCCGGCACACACCACTAATCAAGCAGAGGTCATGCTAGCAGCAATGCCATTACAGTCAGACCTCTGATTTCACCAATGGCCCACTATACCCACGGATGTTAATTGTCTCTAGTGACACTTCTCATCTCCTCTGACCACTCTAGTGTCATGTCGGTGTGTTTTTGCCTGTAGAGCAGATATTTATTGTTGTTTTCTCATTACTCTCTCCACTTGGTGAAATCTCCTGTGTATGCCTGCACCATGCCAAATCAAATACCAAGAAAAGACTCCAATCATTTCGCTGCAAGCCAAGCGATTGTGTGTTTATCAGCAGAGTGGACATGCTGTAGTGTTTTGAATGTTGAAATTGCAGTTGAAAGAAACTGGCTCAGAGCCTGGGATACAGAGCACAGGGTGTCTTTGAGTTGTGCTGCCAATTTCGTTTAGCTGTTTTGTGTGTCTCTGTTTACATTTTGAGAAATTTAACTACCTTGTGTGCAGCCAAAGGACTTTCCACATATCAGCTGGACTTCCCTACCCAAACACTTGTTTAATTGTACATTTCACTTTCTATAATCGTAGTAGGCTACTACGATTATAGAAAGTGAAATGTACAATTAAGCAAATGTCATACAAGTGTCAAACCCAGCTGCGTACACATTCCAAAACAAAGAAAGACATTTTTGGGGGATTTCCCCTATCTTAAACTTTGGTACTATAGCCTTAGTACCCTCTGTACTAAGTACTTAGTACACTCTGTACCAGTGTTTCTAATGCAAAATTATGCTGTATTTGCTGTTCTGTCGATATAGGATATAGAGGGATATGGAGACTGTACACAAAACCCCTTGGGCAAAGGTTGCAAAAATGAAGAAAGTGGGTTACTGTTGGTCAAGCAAGCATCTTTCAAGCTAGGTCGCCTTTTTCCCATATCAAATATTTTGATATAATGACAGTTAAGCTGTACATTCAACTTTTGTCTGTGGCAACAAGGTTCTACTAGCAGTGCTGGTTTCGTGTTTCTTGTATTACTCTTTTTTTTTTCTCACTGTTCAATTGGTGCAACTTTTATGGTATTATAGTAAAATAAAAAAAATAATAGATTTAATAGATATTAGCCCATGAGACCCTTAAAGCAAGATAATGAAAACATCACTCTATGATAAACCATTAAGAGACATAACTTGATGTTCCACTATGGCTAAATATGTTAGCTAACTACTCCATAGAGAAAGTAACCTAGATTGCATATAATATTAATTTATAAATTGATAATGTAATATTCAATTAATTTCAATTCAAGTTTATTTGTATAGTGCTTTTCACGATACAAATCGTTGCAAAGCAACTTCACAGAAAATTAAGTTTCTACTTTCTACAATATATTTAGTAGTAGCTTATCAGTGGTGACTGTCAGTCAATGTACATATGGCAGAAATGTACGGATAAATCAATTAAAGATGTAATCAAACAGACGATGAACACTGTTAACAGCAATTATTATATGATGCAATCAAACTTATAGCAAAATTTGGTAGTTCTGTATGTTGTTTCAGGGTTGGCATCATGTCTTCTCAGGTGTTCTGGATCCAGACTGAAGCTTGTGTAAATCCTAGTTACCATGTCCTATCATCCTAGTTATTATTGTACCAAGAGGGGGTATAATATCAGTGTTGCAGTGGCCTATTTTCTTAGCAGAAGCTAAGAAAATATCATGTATCAGTATCAGTATATCATGTTTATTTATTTCTTTAGTAAGTAGCTGTTTAATATGAGATAACGTACAATGTACAGACAGTCGGTCAGTATGGCACAATAAACCTCTTCAGGGTGATACAGAATCACCCTGTCGTGTGATCACCCTGTTTATTTACCAAAATGACCAGCTGACTGTACATTATTCCTTAATTACTTACCTGCTTGGCTTCCTGCAGCTAAAAATGGACAGTAATGACTAAATTAGATGGGAGAGTTCTGAAAGATGATGTAGTGAATAAACTGCTATTGTGATTCAGCAGCCAGTCAGACTAAACACTATATTATTGTTCTTGTTTTGCACTTGACTACCTGTGTTACTGTGTCACACATCTTGTTCTGATTGTCTAAAACATTTTATTAGCTTTTGCAGGATTCATCAAAAGGTGAATTAATCATTCGGTACAGAGAAAGCCTGTTTCAAATCTAAGAAATTGCGGAAATATGAGACTAAATTTGTAATGAAACCATTGGGCTAAAATTACTCACACAGAAAGTTCTGGATATGCAATTATAAATGAGGATTTAAGAGGAATACTGTGTCCTCTGCTCATCCCGATTCCCTAAATGGAGTCTGTGTTCAGAGATAAGTGGACTTACATGAAGGGTGAGAGTTTCTTGACCTCCAAGAGGTGGTAGAATATCATCTTATAAAAATATATTGTAATAGAGGTTGATTTGATAACAGAAAAGACAAATCACTCAACCTTTGATACCTATGCTTTGAAATGACCTCCACTCCAATCTTTGAACTGTTGTTAATAATGTTTTTCTCTATCATGGGTGTACAGATGCTTCTTTATGCTCAGTTTTGCTGGGCACTTGATAAAAGCAACCAGAAATGAAGCAACTCAAAACTGGAGGATTAATTAAATATTAAGGCTATCTGATGGAGTAAAGTGCGAATGATTCCAGAGGCCCACAACAATTACACAAGGATTAATTTATGATCCAGTATAATTAAAGAAGTTTTTTTTTCTCTTACCAAAGCTGCATTTATTTGATTAAAGGGGCCATATGATGTTGCTAAAAAGAACATTATTTTGTGTATTTGGTGTAATGAAATGTGTTTATGCGGTTTAAGGTTCAAAAAACACATTAATTTCCACATACTGTACATTATTGTTTCTCCTCTATGCCCCGCCTTTCTGAAACGCGTCGATTTTTACAAAGCTCATCGGTCTGAAAAGCGAGGTGTGCTCTGATTGGCCAGCTATCCAGTGCGTTGTGATTGGCCGAATACCTCAAGCGTGTCACAGAAATGTTACGTCCCTTACCATACTACCATACCTTACCATACGGCGGCTGCAGTGGGGGAGGAGTGAAATAAGCGCAGTCAAGACGGACAGTTCTGACCTCTCGAATTGAACCGATACCAACGAGATCAAAGACAGATATCGTGTTATTCTCACTCATGTGCTGTGCTGCTGATTAACATGATATGATTTCAGTTCTGTTGCCTTTATATACAAATAAATATGATGAACAAGACACTCAAAGTGTGTGCTATTTAATTCCATACGAAAGGCGTATTTATCATAAATTTTTACTTTAATACAAACAGGTATTTTAGATTTTTATAGAAATGTGACAACAATCACATATCTCACACAGAGATCGCACTGTCATAGTGTTTGGGAATATTCATGCATAATTTAAATATATAAATCAAATGAAACCAGATAAAGAAATAAAATATTTTAGAAGAGAACGCAGCATCACGGTTGTCTGAACCAATGAGCATTAAGCTGTGTCGTCAGTCAGTCGTTTCCCATCATGCTTTTGATCAGCGCAGTCGGTGGAGAGCAACTGCGCTCGACTGCACAATCCAACACAGCCGCCTCGCCGTCGCGAGAGTTTTTTGGCACACGTCAGCATGACATCAGAGCAAGTCGGACGTAACTCGGACATATTTCTAACTGGCATGCATCTCGCGGTGATCACCGGTGATCGGTTC
>NW_015542341.1:169618-173985 GCF_001515605.1 Sinocyclocheilus anshuiensis | reverse complement strand
GATATCGTCCTCTTTTGGAAGGCCAAACAAAGTAGTTTCACTTTCACAACGAAACACACAGCGTCTTCACGACATGGTGGCAGCAACAATAGGCTTGTTTGAGAAGCGCCTCGCCTCGCCTGAAATGTAGGCGAGAGTAGGCGGCTGCAGTGGGGGAGGAGTGAAATAAGCGCAGTCAAGACGGACAGTTCTGACCTCTCGAATTGAACCGATACCAACGAGATCAAAGACAGATATCGTGTTATTCTCACTCATGTGCTGTGCTGCTGATTAACATGATATAATTTCAGTTCTGTTGCCTTTATATACAAATAAATATGATGAACAAGACACTCAAAGTGTGTGCTATTTAATTCCATACGAAAGGCGTATTTATCATAAATTTTTACTTTAATACAAACAGGTATTTTAGATTTTTATAGAAATGTGACAACAATCACATATCTCACACAGAGATCGCACTGTCATAGTGTTTGGGAATATTCATGCATAATTTAAATACTTAAATCAAATGAAACCAGATAAAGAAATAAAATATTTTAGAAGAGAACGCAGCATCACGGTTGTCTGAACCAATGAGCATTAAGCTGTGTCGTCAGTCAGTCGTTTCCCATCATGCTTTTGATCAGCGCAGTCGGTGGAGAGCAACTGCGCTCGACTGCATAATCCGACACAGCCGCCTCGCCGTCGCGAGAGTTTTTTGGCACACGTCAGCATGACATCAGAGCAAGTCGGACGTAACTCGGACATATTTCTAACTGGCATGCATCTCGCGGTGATCACCGGTGATCGGTTCTGTGCAGATTTTGCTCATCTCAAACAAGCCTAACACTACAGCGAGAATAAAAGTTACGCCTTATTTCTTTGCGTGAACATTTGGGCGGCGTTATGCAAATCTTCCCACATCGTGACGTAGACATGTGGGGGCGTGTTAGAACGAGCCGTTTTAGGTAGGCGTGGTTGACTCTTAACTTTTATAAAGAATATCTCTTTGGATTTGAGACTTTAGTCTTTGCAACTTTACAGATCTTCTTTATGCACCAAGAGCTTGTAACACTTCAAAGAGAAAAGAAAAATTGAAATTGCATCATATGACCCCTTTAAAAATACAGTAAAAACAGTAATATTGTGAATAATTATTACAACTGTTTTCTATTTTAATATATTTTAAATTATTTTGGATTATTTGATGAATAGAAAGTAGTTCAAAAGCTCAGCATTTATATGGGGGGAAAAGTCCTGAAAAAACTCTTGAATATAAGTATTCATTACTATATACAATTGTTTTTGTTTAAAGATTTAACATCATAAAAAATTGCTAGATTTACTTTAAACAAGAAAACAATCTTAATACAAAGTATATTCTCTGAAAACAAGTAAACTTATTATCAATTATCTTATGCAATTTTGCTTCTCAAGTACATATTGTTTTGAGGATGCTTTGATTTTCTTACTAGAAAACAAGATAATAATTCTGATTAAGAACATTATTGTTATTAGGGGTACACTGAAGGGTAAGAGGGGCCTGGCCACTTGAGCTAGAAGATAAATTAAATGATCACAAACAAGATTAGTCAATAACAGACCAATTCAAAGAGAGAAACACATTACTCATCTCTGAGGGGGAACAGCAAATCCCTGAAATACCTCTCTATTTGTCCTCCGCAAAGTGATTAGTCAAAGCTACAAATGAGATGCAAACATCCTTTTTGAAAGCCTAACCTAAACTACACTGCACGCTCTTTGCACGCATGAATTGTGAAGCTCATCACGATTGCACTAAAACAACAGGAATGCTTAATGCATGGAAAGTATGGCAGCTGGTTGTATGTGAATTATTGAAACAACTCAGTGACATGGAGTCTGCAGGAGCAAGCGACACTCTAACAGACTCTGACACAAACCTGATCCCGCCCCAGGCTATTTAGTTTATTTACCTTAACTTAAACGAACAGTTCACGTGATTCTTAAATACACAAATATTCAGAAAATAAATGTACACAATTCTTTAATATTTTAAACATAGTGAGACTCAAATCTCATTAGTATATGCGTCACATATTATGAGTCAGGTTTGATGCCCTTGGTTCACGAGGGAAAGCTTTTTAGTGACTAATAAGTTGAAATCTTTGAAGTCAGACTCACTAATGTATGACTTTATTAGACTTGAAAAGTCCCAGCTAGCAGAGAATATTCTCAGACCTTTGGCTAACATTCTGGCAAGGTTCTCTCAAAATACAAACGTTCTTCCAGTAACGTTAACAAAATGTTCATTCAGAGTTATCTGGTCTTTAATAATGTTCTTAAAACATTAGCATGGAAACATTATTTATGCATCGTTCATGGAACTTTTTTAAAACATTAGCATGGAAACATTATTTATACATTGTTCATGGAACTTGTTTTTTTTTTTTTAAACATTTTAGTTGGATGTTCCTCTGACATTTTTTAAATGTTACTAGTTTTAGAAGTAACGTTCCCATGATGTTTGCAAAACGACAAAATGTAATGTTTCCTTAACAGTTTCGTAACCAAGAAATCTGATTTATATATATATATATATATATATATAAACGGACATTTGAACATTCAGGGAACATTCAGAAATAATGTTTGTATAA
The DNA here is from genome assembly GCF_001515605.1 of Sinocyclocheilus anshuiensis. Taxonomy (NCBI): domain Eukaryota; kingdom Metazoa; phylum Chordata; class Actinopteri; order Cypriniformes; family Cyprinidae; genus Sinocyclocheilus; species Sinocyclocheilus anshuiensis. The sequence goes on along the minus strand of NW_015542341.1, from coordinate 171,364 downwards.
CTTAATGGGAACGTTCGCCAAAACATTCTTATCTTTGTTAGCTGGGAAGTAAAATTGACAGCCCATAGTAATTGTAGGCTCTCATATTGTGGAAAAAAAAAACAGCATTAACCTTCCTTTTCTGTTCTTCAGAAAAAACAAAACAAAAAAAAATAATAATACTTGAGTTTAAAAATTAGTAAATATTTAGCACTATTCCTTTTTAAATTATCCAATTATAATTATTAATCATAATAAAAACATTAGTGTTTAGTATAATAATCCATCTCATGGACAAACCTTTATATACAAGTATGACATGCTGGAGGTTTCAAACAAAATGGTGACACCAAAATTTCAGAATATTGAAGGGTACAGTTGACTAGACCCCTTGTGCCAATACATGAAGAGCAAAATGGAAACTGGATCATAATACGCTGCAGTGTGAGAGCAGCCTAAAGGATTATTGATCCTACAATAGTTTCATCCCACCCACAGTGAGCCAAGACTGTTTGGATCGGTGTTATATCAGGTTAGAGAACTGAATTCTGAAAAGGAGCACCTCTAGAATTCGCAAAGATTGATTTCAAACCAATTGACGTGTTTTATCTTTGTATTCAAATCTTTTAAGTTTGAATATAAACTCACTCCTGGCTTGAACAGACATGTTTTCGATGTGCAGATGGACATGCTGGGGTGCCTTTTGACAGTATAAAGCTAAGCAGAGAATTAATGTGATCAATGTCAGAGTGTCACAGCAATCTGAATAAACTGGTACTGTATGAAAAAGCAGCCAGAGGTCCCAGCAGGACTAGCAAATCAGTGAGCTGTATCACATTTGTCGCATTGCCTTATGGACCCCATGAAGAAAAAAACCTAACTTTGCTCTGGTTTAGATTTTGTTATTTCAGAAAGGATTTCATTATTTTTGACACATTGCAGGAAGCCCAAGATTTTTGCTAATTTTAAGTAACCAATGTATAGTCAAATAAACTGTATTTGAACAAAATGTAATAGTTATGATGTATTTCAGGCTCTTTATTATTCAGGTGCAGTACACTGTCATGTCTTGTTTTCTCTAGATCCAAAATGTCAAACAAAATGTCAAGATTTTCCCATAGGACAACACTATTGTTTTAACTGCTTACGATCTAGAGTGGTATTGAAGGTTTATCCCCTCAAGTGAAATCCGTGATGCTTTCACGCTTGTCCTCTATCAGCCATTAATAATTCCTGAGGTGTCACACTGTCTTAGGAATTGAATGAATCATCAGAGGTTTTCACAATGTGGAGAAAGTCTTTGACCGTATATGGGTTGCATTATATACCAAGGGAGCTGCAGGAGCTCAAGGGAACTCAGTCTGAGAGCATCTATCTTTAGCACTTATCATGCAATGTGAGACAGAGATCCTACATTCAGAGAAAAGTACTAGGTGTACGCAACTTCATCAGTGGATACAGTGTCATGGCAGATTACAGTGATGAAGCTTTATTTTCATTCTGAAGAAAGTTTTTTTTTTCTTGTTTTCCACTAAAATATCTGAACATTCCATACCACAGAGATTTTTTATATATATATATTTAAAGTGGAAGTGAAGCAGTCAGTCAAGTTTACATTATTTAGTAAAGTGATTTCCACTTTGATTAAAAAATATATAACAAACATGATTAAACACTATGTCCTGTTAACAGCAGGAAAGCTAATTGTATTCGCAGGTGAACATAAAATATGATACATACAACTGGTGAACCAGTCAATGTAATGCA
>NW_015542341.1:146229-168048 GCF_001515605.1 Sinocyclocheilus anshuiensis | reverse complement strand
GATATCGTCCTCTTTTGGAAGGCCAAACAAAGTAGTTTCACTTTCACAACGAAACACACAGCGTCTTCACGACATGGTGGCAGCAACAATAGGCTTGTTTGAGAAGCGCCTCGCCTCGCCTGAAATGTAGGCGAGAGTAGGCGGCTGCAGTGGGGGAGGAGTGAAATAAGCGCAGTCAAGACGGACAGTTCTGACCTCTCGAATTGAACCGATACCAACGAGATCAAAGACAGATATCGTGTTATTCTCACTCATGTGCTGTGCTGCTGATTAACATGATATAATTTCAGTTCTGTTGCCTTTATATACAAATAAATATGATGAACAAGACACTCAAAGTGTGTGCTATTTAATTCCATACGAAAGGCGTATTTATCATAAATTTTTACTTTAATACAAACAGGTATTTTAGATTTTTATAGAAATGTGACAACAATCACATATCTCACACAGAGATCGCACTGTCATAGTGTTTGGGAATATTCATGCATAATTTAAATACTTAAATCAAATGAAACCAGATAAAGAAATAAAATATTTTAGAAGAGAACGCAGCATCACGGTTGTCTGAACCAATGAGCATTAAGCTGTGTCGTCAGTCAGTCGTTTCCCATCATGCTTTTGATCAGCGCAGTCGGTGGAGAGCAACTGCGCTCGACTGCATAATCCGACACAGCCGCCTCGCCGTCGCGAGAGTTTTTTGGCACACGTCAGCATGACATCAGAGCAAGTCGGACGTAACTCGGACATATTTCTAACTGGCATGCATCTCGCGGTGATCACCGGTGATCGGTTCTGTGCAGATTTTGCTCATCTCAAACAAGCCTAACACTACAGCGAGAATAAAAGTTACGCCTTATTTCTTTGCGTGAACATTTGGGCGGCGTTATGCAAATCTTCCCACATCGTGACGTAGACATGTGGGGGCGTGTTAGAACGAGCCGTTTTAGGTAGGCGTGGTTGACTCTTAACTTTTATAAAGAATATCTCTTTGGATTTGAGACTTTAGTCTTTGCAACTTTACAGATCTTCTTTATGCACCAAGAGCTTGTAACACTTCAAAGAGAAAAGAAAAATTGAAATTGCATCATATGACCCCTTTAAAAATACAGTAAAAACAGTAATATTGTGAATAATTATTACAACTGTTTTCTATTTTAATATATTTTAAATTATTTTGGATTATTTGATGAATAGAAAGTAGTTCAAAAGCTCAGCATTTATATGGGGGGAAAAGTCCTGAAAAAACTCTTGAATATAAGTATTCATTACTATATACAATTGTTTTTGTTTAAAGATTTAACATCATAAAAAATTGCTAGATTTACTTTAAACAAGAAAACAATCTTAATACAAAGTATATTCTCTGAAAACAAGTAAACTTATTATCAATTATCTTATGCAATTTTGCTTCTCAAGTACATATTGTTTTGAGGATGCTTTGATTTTCTTACTAGAAAACAAGATAATAATTCTGATTAAGAACATTATTGTTATTAGGGGTACACTGAAGGGTAAGAGGGGCCTGGCCACTTGAGCTAGAAGATAAATTAAATGATCACAAACAAGATTAGTCAATAACAGACCAATTCAAAGAGAGAAACACATTACTCATCTCTGAGGGGGAACAGCAAATCCCTGAAATACCTCTCTATTTGTCCTCCGCAAAGTGATTAGTCAAAGCTACAAATGAGATGCAAACATCCTTTTTGAAAGCCTAACCTAAACTACACTGCACGCTCTTTGCACGCATGAATTGTGAAGCTCATCACGATTGCACTAAAACAACAGGAATGCTTAATGCATGGAAAGTATGGCAGCTGGTTGTATGTGAATTATTGAAACAACTCAGTGACATGGAGTCTGCAGGAGCAAGCGACACTCTAACAGACTCTGACACAAACCTGATCCCGCCCCAGGCTATTTAGTTTATTTACCTTAACTTAAACGAACAGTTCACGTGATTCTTAAATACACAAATATTCAGAAAATAAATGTACACAATTCTTTAATATTTTAAACATAGTGAGACTCAAATCTCATTAGTATATGCGTCACATATTATGAGTCAGGTTTGATGCCCTTGGTTCACGAGGGAAAGCTTTTTAGTGACTAATAAGTTGAAATCTTTGAAGTCAGACTCACTAATGTATGACTTTATTAGACTTGAAAAGTCCCAGCTAGCAGAGAATATTCTCAGACCTTTGGCTAACATTCTGGCAAGGTTCTCTCAAAATACAAACGTTCTTCCAGTAACGTTAACAAAATGTTCATTCAGAGTTATCTGGTCTTTAATAATGTTCTTAAAACATTAGCATGGAAACATTATTTATGCATCGTTCATGGAACTTTTTTAAAACATTAGCATGGAAACATTATTTATACATTGTTCATGGAACTTGTTTTTTTTTTTTTAAACATTTTAGTTGGATGTTCCTCTGACATTTTTTAAATGTTACTAGTTTTAGAAGTAACGTTCCCATGATGTTTGCAAAACGACAAAATGTAATGTTTCCTTAACAGTTTCGTAACCAAGAAATCTGATTTATATATATATATATATATATATATAAACGGACATTTGAACATTCAGGGAACATTCAGAAATAATGTTTGTATAACTTAATGGGAACGTTCGCCAAAACATTCTTATCTTTGTTAGCTGGGAAGTAAAATTGACAGCCCATAGTAATTGTAGGCTCTCATATTGTGGAAAAAAAAAACAGCATTAACCTTCCTTTTCTGTTCTTCAGAAAAAACAAAACAAAAAAAAATAATAATACTTGAGTTTAAAAATTAGTAAATATTTAGCACTATTCCTTTTTAAATTATCCAATTATAATTATTAATCATAATAAAAACATTAGTGTTTAGTATAATAATCCATCTCATGGACAAACCTTTATATACAAGTATGACATGCTGGAGGTTTCAAACAAAATGGTGACACCAAAATTTCAGAATATTGAAGGGTACAGTTGACTAGACCCCTTGTGCCAATACATGAAGAGCAAAATGGAAACTGGATCATAATACGCTGCAGTGTGAGAGCAGCCTAAAGGATTATTGATCCTACAATAGTTTCATCCCACCCACAGTGAGCCAAGACTGTTTGGATCGGTGTTATATCAGGTTAGAGAACTGAATTCTGAAAAGGAGCACCTCTAGAATTCGCAAAGATTGATTTCAAACCAATTGACGTGTTTTATCTTTGTATTCAAATCTTTTAAGTTTGAATATAAACTCACTCCTGGCTTGAACAGACATGTTTTCGATGTGCAGATGGACATGCTGGGGTGCCTTTTGACAGTATAAAGCTAAGCAGAGAATTAATGTGATCAATGTCAGAGTGTCACAGCAATCTGAATAAACTGGTACTGTATGAAAAAGCAGCCAGAGGTCCCAGCAGGACTAGCAAATCAGTGAGCTGTATCACATTTGTCGCATTGCCTTATGGACCCCATGAAGAAAAAAACCTAACTTTGCTCTGGTTTAGATTTTGTTATTTCAGAAAGGATTTCATTATTTTTGACACATTGCAGGAAGCCCAAGATTTTTGCTAATTTTAAGTAACCAATGTATAGTCAAATAAACTGTATTTGAACAAAATGTAATAGTTATGATGTATTTCAGGCTCTTTATTATTCAGGTGCAGTACACTGTCATGTCTTGTTTTCTCTAGATCCAAAATGTCAAACAAAATGTCAAGATTTTCCCATAGGACAACACTATTGTTTTAACTGCTTACGATCTAGAGTGGTATTGAAGGTTTATCCCCTCAAGTGAAATCCGTGATGCTTTCACGCTTGTCCTCTATCAGCCATTAATAATTCCTGAGGTGTCACACTGTCTTAGGAATTGAATGAATCATCAGAGGTTTTCACAATGTGGAGAAAGTCTTTGACCGTATATGGGTTGCATTATATACCAAGGGAGCTGCAGGAGCTCAAGGGAACTCAGTCATCTATCTTCTATCTTTAGCACTTATCATGCAATGTGAGACAGAGATCCTACATTCAGAGAAAAGTACACGCAACTTCTGAGTACCGCATTTAAATCTCTTTCAGAAAAGGTCTATCACAGCGTGTAAATACCGCACTGAAATCTATTCCGTGCTGTCTCACGCTTGAATGGCTTAAACACTTTAATATTTAAACTGACAAGGCTTAAAACACGTGAGAATGATAAACTTTATTGAGGAAGCAGCACTGGTCCGATTGTTCAGATAACGTTAGGTGATTAGTTAAACACTACGTCCTGTTAACAGCAGGAAAGCTAATTGTATTCGCAGGTGAACATAAAATATGATACATACAACTGGTGAACCAGTCAATGTAATGCATATATCTTAATGGTCTGACATAACAATAAAATGCGACATGAATGATTGTCTGGTTACATCACCTTGCGAAGTGGAAACCACTTTACTAAATAATGTTAACTTAACTGACTGCTTCACTTCCACTTTAAAATGTAATTTATAGAAATAAATATCCAATATATTTATAAAAAAGCATTCAAAATACATTTACTTGTCTTATATTAAGACTTGGGTTAAGAAAAATAAAAAAATTGTGTTATTTATATATATATATATATATATATATATATTACATTTTAATTGTTATGTAAGTGTAAAAAAATTTAAGTAAATGTTTAAAAAAATATATCAAATGAATGCAGCGCTTGGTGAGCATATAAGAGATATGCTCTTTCAAAAATATTAAAAAAAAATAAATAAATCTAGCCAATCTCAAATGGCCAAAACACTAATTAACAATCTGCAGTGCAGTGTCCATTTATACGTCCTCAGCTTTAAAAGATATTGTGGATTTTAACAGATTCTGCATTTCCCTTCTTACTCTAAAACAAATCTTGCAGCAATCCCTTAAAAGGGAAAAGGCAGTTCCTACAATGGCATTCCGCTTATCATCTCAATCTATTACATTCAAAGAGTTCAACAAAGTTTGGCAATGTTCCCAATATGTGTGGTCACTGATAGGGACACGAAGAACTACATGGCATAGACCTTAACAACAGGAAGTGGAGGAGATAACATCAGCAGATGCTGTAACCCTAGCCTCCTATCGCATTAATGTATGCCACACACAATGTACTGCACACAAGTCTGAACCAATGGCCTAAACAGGCATACAGCACTAGTGTGTTCACCATAGCAGAGCTGCTGAGAATAGAACAGAGCTTTTTGCTCTTTTCTTTTTCTCTAGAATAGGCAAATTAATGGCAGTGACCAAATGTGCTGAATAACATGAACTTCGGCTTGGGAGAGCTCCATTTCTGTATACTGTTAATGTTATTTTCTAAAACACTGTTATATGAAGGGTGTCTGTTATTGCATGGCAGAAGTGCAGGATTCCTCCTCTTGTGATTATCTTGGTTGGATCAGCTTCTATTTGGAACAGGAGACACAGCCTATTAGTCAGCCTGTGTTTAACTCCTTCAACCATTACGTAGGTTTAATAGGCCGGGGTGATTTGGGTGACTGTAAATGAATACAGGATGGCAGGGTTATAGGTTTTTGATGGCTTGTGAAGCACTTTTCTAAGGGTTTGGGGGTTTTAGCATCTCAATGTTTAGTGATCTCCTTAAATGGTCTCGTACTGCATAGTGCTGATTATTTGTTTAGGGCTGAGATACAGCATGAGCATTTTTAAGGGGGATCATGTCATAAGGAATACAATTTTCCTTGATTTCCTTGACATTTCAGAACTCAAACCATCCTCCCTAGTGCAAAAAGGGCTTGTATAGAAATCAAGGCCACAAACACACTCGTTTTCTAATGCAGCTTTGTGACATCACACGATTTAAAGCGTCTGCATGTAGCTTTGTGTATTTTTGTGATTGAGTTAAAAAAAAACTTCATTCTGTTTTGGTTTATCAGTGGAAGATAAGAAACCACACAAACCTTTAGTAAATTAAGAAACATCATGTTTGTTCAAAAGTTAGTGACAAATGTGTAAGAAAGCAATTCACCCTGGTGCCAGTGGTCTAATATAACATCTCTCATTATTCAAGCACTTTGGTGCACTCTTAATGGCAATAAATAAAAGGGTTTTAGAATGTTGTATGGCCCAATAAATCAAACAAATAAAAAAAGTCACAGATATTAAGAAATGTAATGTCTGGTTGACATGAAACAATTAAATTTTAGGATAGACCTGTCCACAGAGATGGCAAACTGACTAGATCTCATATCAGATTTTGTCATATCTCATATCATCTCATATCAGACATTTCTGCACAGATGTGCTGTTTTTAACAATCTCTTCGATCTCTCTCTCTGCTTTTTAAATCTAAAATCTGATTGTGTTTTTTTTAATGTGTTTTGTTGGCAGGTGATATAAAACAATGTTATTCTGTTCTTAAAACACGCTCCAATATTCAGCTCTTGAGCTTCTTCTACTGTATATGTAAATGCATATAAAATTCATCATGTTAACAATTTCTGGAAGACAAATGCATCCCTTTGTGTTTACTGCTCTGCACTTCAATGCGATTAACATTACTTTTTTGGTATTGAGGGCATGAGTCATGAGTATTATCCTTCACTTTTAAAATAAATTTTTATTTATTTTGTTCCTTGGATACTTGTGAATGTAATATAAAGCTTGCTGTTTTTCTTTTAACAGGATAATTAAATTTTGATGTTTTTTGTACAGACATCATGCAATGTCAGGCATTGGTTATGCTATTGATTTCTTGTGCACCTCACTCCACAGAATAATGATGGGATCTTGGATCGATCTTTATGAATTTCTGTGCACTAATTTATTGTACACATGAGAAAGAATGAGAAATGAGGACAAAATGGGAGACTTTGGAATAAAAGCACTGACAGGCAGAAAAATAAATAATATAAAACATTTGAGAAAGATAAACTTGACTATTTTTTTTGACTATCATGCACTAAAGTGTAATTTTGATGATATCTTTCAACATCTGAGTGAAACTTATCAAAATCCATTCACAGGTCCAACAACAACAACAACTGCTGTTGCCCTAAAAGACCCAACAGGTCCCTAGGGTCCTGAACCGCCAGCTCTAGGGAACCAGGGACAGTGCCTCCAACAGGATAAAGACTTTACCAGGCTCAAACTGGGTCCCCAGGCTAGATCGCAGGGTCCCAATTCCTGAACTCCTCATTCAAGACAAGACAAATGGCGTTAAGGTATGTGCAACTGAATGATAGTTATAAATGCCAAAGAAAGTTAATGCAATGATATTTTAATCAACAGTGGGGTAATTATTCCACATTATCTATCACAAATCAATTCTACCTTTGAATTATTGCTTCTTGGTTGATACTGTTTGTTATATTTTCAAAAATGAATTCTATCCTCATTCCATCTTTTTTGGCGAACTTACCAGTACATTTTCTATTAAGTTTATGGACTTTTCCTTCAATCTTAAAACACTACACAATGCAATGCATGGTTTAAAATACAAGTAAAAAAAAAACTGTAAAAAAATCTGTATGGAAAGTTCCTTACATTGGGCCATAGTACATTACATTCCTAGTACACTGGGCTGTCTTTTTCTGACTTTTCTTAGAGTGTACTTTCTGGAAAAAAAAATCCTCATTCTTATGTAATATATTGTAAGCTTTACAGTGGTCGCACAAAATGGCAGATCTATCAATCTCAGTAGATAAAAATATAGAAATGATTAAAAATAAAATTATATATATATATATATATGTGTGTATGTATGTATGGCTGTCCATGATTTCAGACAGCTGTTTGACATCAAATCATAGGTTACATCGGGAGAAGATACCTTACCAGGCTTGTGGTGTTCCAAGTGCAGACTGTTTCTGTTGGCCTCATTTTAAAAGCTCTTTCTGTATAAAATTACCTGAAGCAAGCAAAATTAAGAAGGATTTCTTAAAGTGAATGACCTGAAGGCTACCTTTATGCCAAAGGAGATTACTTTGACTTCATGAAAATATTTAAATGTATTTTTGGAGGAAGCACAATTTGCTCTTAATTTTTTTTTTTTTTTACATTTTTTTCCTTTAATGAATCATTTCAGATGACTTGTTCGCCTTCAGTTTCATGTTCTAATAGGCAAGAAAATTCTTAATAAATGTATTTTTTTAATTTGCTTATGTGCTTGGGAAAACATGACTCAAGTGGTCTGGTTGTACACTGTTATCAAGTTCTATTATCTAACCTCCCACTCACTTAACTTCAAGACATCATATAAAATAGCTTTTATCTCGTACAGGTAATAATGTCAACAATGAAACAGACTCTTTGGTGGTGCATCTCCTTACGCTGCAGTATATTAGAATTTATCAAAAAGAATGTTGTGCAGTTGTAAAGTTAGTGAGCTGTTACGCCCCAGAAGCACTGAAAATGAAAAATGAAAGAAAAGAGATTCTGTTATTCCATTTCTTAGGCTTATTCCAAAATTGACAACATATTTGGCTTAAGTAAACGCAAAATCTTTTTGTGTTGAAGCATTTATTTGGAGGAGGTCATGAATGGATTTCTTCTGGCTTTCAGAAACACATGCTCTTGCTCAGCGGAGCGCCAGAGCAACATTGATGAGCACACACTCGCCATAGCAACTCGGCCAATCACTGAGGACCTCACAAAGAGTCTTGATGACATTTTGTCTGGTAAACAAGGCCTTTGAGTTTTTAACCCACCTCAAAACATCCCTCGAGGTGATGTTTCCCCAAATGTTCAATTTTCAGCCAGGCCATCTTATCACAGTCTTCAACGGGAACTGCGTCATGTTTTGGAAGTCGAATTGATTGAGTCAGCGTATTCAGTAAATGAAGTCATCATAGATTTTCCAATACTCATCATCTGCATGGAGGGATGGACAGCTTGAATATCGAAGGTCCTCAGCTATCAGGCTTCATTTTAGGAGTGGGAACCCAGGGAGAAGCCAAATTGCTAACATGATCTACATGCATAGAAGCACAGTGGAGGTTAATTGTTATTTCCTCCTGAGGATGTTTACCAATATCTTCAATGTTTTCCTTTTCCATCTGGTCACTCAAGCTGTTTTCCAGGATTTTGCGGTTTAATGGAAAAGCTGAGTGGGAACATCATCATCTCAGTGTCAGTGTTTTTACTCTGATATGTTAGCCAAATGTTTGAAGTAACAAAGTATTAAATAATATAGCAAACAGATGGCACTTTCCATTTGCATTCTTTTGTTTTAGCATCACCTTGGTCAAAATAATCCACACTAAAGATATCCTACAGGTAGAATTACACACCACTAATAAAGCGTTTATACGGTAACCAAATGTCTGGTGCACTGCAGAGTTGTAGAATATCAAGTGCTTTGCACATCCTACAGTAATTATGGACACCATCATGATGCATACCACTCTCAATGCATTTTGCACATGCATAATTCAAGTGGGACTGGAGAAATCTTATGTAGATTGCTGAAGTGAAGCGAGTAAATCATTCAGAAATTGGTCCAATGACAAAAACAAGGTTCAAACACACCCTGAAGCCATTTACAAACAGCAGCCAAAGATTTGGACTGCATCCACGGCTTTGAAGCAAAATAAGGGTATATTACAGAGTTGGACCTTGTGAAACGCAAGCTTTCCTGAGTTTGAAAGGAGCTCTGCAGATGTGCCGATTAGCTCTCATGAAAACCAAAGGGAATCGCTCCAGTGAGCACTTGACAACAGCTTCAATCAACACGCATTTCGATTCTGAGTGAGACTTAAGTGTAAGAACTAAATGTACCTTAACTAGCATGTGTGTAGTGTAAAATATAAGGGTAGGGAGGCAGAATATGTAAATAACCTCTTATATATTCACTTAGGTAGTGGTTCTCAATAAAGAAGACTACTAGAAGGCTGCAAGTATTTCAAAGCCATTTTAAAATGATCTTTCAAAATAATTCATAATAAACTTGATGACGATAATCTTTGCACGGTAGTTCTTAATTTAAGTCCTGTTTATCAGGTCATTAAGAGCAGAGAGATGAAAGCTGTGTTTCTTGTATATTAAATACATTTACAAAACTTTATTTTAACAAAGCACCCCATTTTCTCATAGTTTACTCCGTGTCCACTCTCGACCTCAATGCAGAAATTTGGTCGTGTGTTTCTTTTTGCTGGTCCTACTGTGCAGACAAATCTGCCCAGCAAAATGGACAAAATGTCCTCTCAACATTTTAATTCAAGAACACAAAGTTCTTGAGACTTCTTTATTGACAAAATGTTCAAATGTTTTGCTTTTCTCAGATTTTTTTAATGATACAATTTCACACAAATATTGTATGAGCTGTACTCATAATATAGCATTTATTTCACTAAAGATAACCTGGTGTTCAAAAATGTGCCAAAAACAATCAGAAATTAAACCAGAGTTCCAATGAAATGTAAAAGAAATGCTTATCTGGTTTTCTGTGGCTTGTGTGTTTTTTGCAGTGATTTTCTGCTTCATGAATTCAATTAATGTAAGTATTTGTTCCCTTCTGTCTGAAAGACTGTCATTAGAGTAGCACAATCCATTCTGCAGATGTGTTCAATAGACTCTTTTGTCAGGGCACACCAGTCTAATACTTGTGCTTAAAAATCAAAGTTTAATGCTTTATTTTAAGGAGATATACAGGTGCATCTCAATAAATTAGAATGCTGTGGATTTGCTTGACAATCCTCATAAGGCTGCGGTTCTCTCGGTTGGTTGTGCATCTTTTTCTTCCACACTTTTTCCTTCCGCTCAACTTTCTGTTAACATGCTTGGATACAGCACTCTGTGAACAGCCAGCTACTTTGGCAATGAATGTTTGTGGCTTACCCTCCTTGTGAAGGGTGTCAATGATTGTCTTCTGGACAACTGTCAGATCAGCAGTCTTCCCCATGATTGTGTAGCCTAGTGAACCAAACTGAGAGACCATTTTGAAGGCTCAGGAAACCTTTGCAGGTGTTTTGAGTTGATTAGCTGATTGGCATGTCACCATATTCTAATTTGTTGAGATAGTGAATTGGTGGGTTTTTGTTAAATGTGAGCCAAAATCATCACAATTAAAAGAACCAAAGACTTAAACTACTTCAGTCTGTGTGCATTGAATTTATTTAATACACGAGTTTCACAATTTGAGTTGAATCACTGAAATAAATGAACTTTTCCACGACATTCTAATTTATTGAGATGCACCTGTATTATTATCATCATTATTATTATTATTATTAATAATAATATCATTATCCCTACAAATACATCCCGGCACTTTGAAAAATATTTTCTTTCTTTTTGTCTTTGTTAAAACAAGAAGGCTAAAAATATCCTATGGTGAAAAAATAAAGCAAACGACAAACGATTTAAACATTGAGAAAAAGAGAAAATCACAAAAAGACACAAATAAAACTATATAACAAAATCGAAAAACGAAATTCTACATCCTTTACAAACACTATGGCCCAATAATTTAAGAAAATAGTGTCTCTGAAACGTTCATATTGCTTTATACCTTCATCAGTGCCCTTTAGGGAGTTCAGCAATACAGTGCTGTGAACGGCCAGAAGGGGGCACCCTCCCCCGGGCTCTGCGCTCACCTCCACAAGGAGGTATCTTTGAGGAGAGAGAGTCTAGTTATTAGCTTGTTTAATCCTCAGCAAAATGTATTTTTGTGTTCTTTTGGCAGTAGAGAAAAAAAATACAAGGTATAGTTACTATTCCTCGTGATCATGGAGTATTCATCATTGTTGCATTTAGCATTATTACTCTCTAAGATATTATTACTATTACTATCACCATCACGGATACACAGAGTGCACCGTGTGTCATGTGCGTGCGTGTGTGTGTGAACGTGTAAGTCAAGTGTTCAGTGCTCAGAGCTTGTTTTCTCAAAAGAGAAGCTAGGCAGAGTCAATAGCTTGGAGTTCTGGACGCCCTCTTGAGGCAGCCCATCTCCAGAGGAATACGACAACTGTAGCCAAATTCCTTGACACGTCTGTGTGTGGTGGCTCTTGATGCCTTGACCCCAGCCTCAGTCCATTCCTTGTGAAGTTCACTCAAATTCTTGAATCGATTTTGCTTGACAATCCTCATAAGGCTGCGGTTCTCTCGGTTGGTTGTGCATCTTTTTCTTCCACACTTTTTCCTTCCGCTCAACTTTCTGTTAACATGCTTGGATACAGCACTCTGTGAACAGCCAGCTACTTTGGCAATGAATGTTTGTGGCTTACCCTCCTTGTGAAGGGTGTCAATGATTGTCTTCTGGACAACTGTCAGATCAGCAGTCTTCCCCATGATTGTGTAGCCTAGTGAACCAAACTGAGAGACCATTTTGAAGGCTCAGGAAACCTTTGCAGGTGTTTTGAGTTGATTAGCTGATTGGCATGTCACCATATTCTAATTTGTTGAGATAGTGAATTGGTGGGTTTTTGTTAAATGTGAGCCAAAATCATCACAATTAAAAGAACCAAAGACTTAAACTACTTCAGTCTGTGTGCATTGAATTTATTTAATACACGAGTTTCACAATTTGAGTTGAATTACTGAAATAAATGAACTTTTCCACGACATTCTAATTTATTGAGATGCACCTGTATTATTATCATCATTATTATTATTATTATTAATAATAATATCATTATCCCTACAAATACATCCCGGCACTTTGAAAAATATTTTCTTTCTTTTTGTCTTTGTTAAAACAAGAAGGCTAAAAATATCCTATGGTGAAAAAATAAAGCAAACGACAAACGATTTAAACATTGAGAAAAAGAGAAAATCACAAAAAGACACAAATAAAACTATATAACAAAATCGAAAAACGAAATTCTACATCCTTTACAAACACTATGGCCCAATAATTTAAGAAAATAGTGTCTCTGAAACGTTCATATTGCTTTATACCTTCATCAGTGCCCTTTAGGGAGTTCAGCAATACAGTGCTGTGAACGGCCAGAAGGGGGCACCCTCCCCCGGGCTCTGCGCTCACCTCCACAAGGAGGTATCTTTGAGGAGAGAGAGTCTAGTTATTAGCTTGTTTAATCCTCAGCAAAATGTATTTTTGTGTTCTTTTGGCAGTAGAGAAAAAAAATACAAGGTATAGTTACTATTCCTCGTGATCATGGAGTATTCATCATTGTTGCATTTAGCATTATTACTCTCTAAGATATTATTACTATTACTATCACCATCACGGATACACAGAGTGCACCGTGTGTCATGTGCGTGCGTGTGTGTGTGAACGTGTAAGTCAAGTGTTCAGTGCTCAGAGCTTGTTTTCTCAAAAGAGAAGCTAGGCAGAGTCAATAGCTTGGAGTTCTGGACGCCCTCTTGAGGCAGCCCATCTCCTCCTCCACCCAAATCAAATGAGTCCTTGGAGTCACTGGAGGGAGCGCGCCTCCTCAAGCAAGTGTCCCGAATTGGCAACGGGGGTGGCACCATCCCCAGAGCAGCATGAAAGCCTCCCGGAAGCTCCAAACCCTCGGGCGGATCCACAGAGATGCACGGCGGACTCATCTTCTTCTTGCGGGTGCGTGGTGAGGACTGCTGCTGAAGGCTATCGGCTCGTGAGACGAAGCCGGAGGAGCTCGAACTGCACTGGGGGCTGCTTTCCATGGACGAGTACACCTCGATGGAGTGCCGACGTGGGTCGTCAAGCCAGGACAAGGGCCGTGGTAACAGCAGAGCTCGCTGGCCCTGAGTGTCCACGCTGTGGTACTTCTTAAGCTGACGTCTTGCACCTTGATCTCCTGTCCCTTCTCCGATCCCATCGTCGCTCCTCCCTGCAAGCCCCGCTCGGATAATTCGGGATACCTCCTGATCCACCGAGTCCGTTTCCTCCTGCTTCCTGGCGGCTGGAGATGGGAGGGGTGGAGAGCGGGAGCGCCTGGAGAACACGTTGTACTGGTCGTAGGGGTTGTGCTGTGTGTGGACGCTAGGTCGCGACGGTTTTGGGGAGGCGCCTGGTGTGGCAGGGACCAGAAAGAGGGAAGGCTGGTGCTGCTGCTGAGGTGGAAGGTTGACGGGGGGGTCCGACAGTTCCCTGAGCCCCAGGGGACCCTCGTTTTCCCCTCCCTCTGTGTATAGAGTCTCCTGAGAGTCAGCACTCACTGCCACCTGAAGAGAGCAGGGACGGGAGGAGGTGAGGGGAAGGTAAGGGGTAACATTAGGGATTAGGACATGAACAGGTGAGAGGGAGACTGGTTAGTATGAGATGTTAGGGGTGTAAAAGCCAGTGGAAGGGGAGGGGAGCTGTGGAGTTAGAGTGGAGTTCACCATTAGCATTGCACTCCACAAGCTCTCTGCTTCAAAGGATTGGAGGTGAAATTAGAAAAATAGAGAGACTGCCTCAGGGCATCTGTTTTGAATGCATTCATTGCCCCAATCAGAGGTAGCCAACATTTAGAATCTGATGTTGGTGTTCTTCTTTTTTAAAAGTTTGTATCAAACTTGAAAGTATCAAATGAAGTAAATCGCCACAAAATGTACCAAAACGTCCCGGCCACACATTAAACCTTTAACTGACAAAAATAGTGCTTAAATTGTGCTAGAAAGTTCAATAAAACTTGCGTAATAGCAGTTACACGTTCTGAAGTAACATTCTTAATACAACAACCAGTTAACCACCAGTTGAAAACATTCTTAGACCTTTCTGTCTCATGAGCGGTCCTAGGGATGGGCTTCCAGGGCCTATGCTCCAATTGTTTTTGAGTTTTGTGTTGAGCAAATTGAGCAATTGAGTTTTAATGTCAGGTCTCTAGTCATCTGCTCTATAAATCAGACATAATGAAGAAACTAGAGGATCTATTGACTTTTTGGTACGAGTTGCACTCCATCCAGATGCAATAAGCACCAACTATTTTACAGACAGAACGGAATATACTTTTGTACTCAAGCCTGACCATTTGCAGCTCTTGGAAAACTCTTTTATAAAGACCATGACCAAGGCCATGAACTTCACAAACTTTGGTAATGCAACAATTTTTCCCTCAAAAACGCTCATATAAACAGCTAACTAACTTAACCAAAACACTTGCAATGACAAGTGAAAGTCATGACACTACTGTCAACCTCTACACAACTATGGAAAGACTGAAGGGATGCATGGAATTTTTGGCATGCATAGAGATGAGACCTTTTCATTTTTTATATCCAGTAATATATAAATATTTACTTCATAAAAATGATACCTTACTTTAAAGTTTATATTATTCTAATATTTAAACAAATGATGATTCATATGTATCCTCAGAGGTTTGGGCAAATCATGAATAACTCCTGACCCTTGAACCGCCCCTGGACCTTCCTATTGCTTTCACTAGTAGGAAATGTATGCTGTGTGCACTTTCAACAAAATCAGAAAGTACAGGCTATTGGAGAAATTGGCAAATAAATAGTTGTCTTCCTTTTGCTCTATATCTTTTGTCTCCACTTTGACATGAACTAAACTGACACAATGCCTGAGTAGCAGTACTGTACATGCTACTGCGGTGGGTGAAGTCACGTAAGTGAAAACTAACAATATCAATTGCACTTTCAGAGAAAAGTTTGTAACAGATGTACTGTTTTAACTAGGACAGAGAAACATTTACCCTACAAAACTACAGGCACTGTTTGGCAGACTGCACTCTGAGCCACTGGGCTACTGCAACAGACCACAAGACCCATGTCTCTTCCTAGGGTCTCCTCTCTCAGAATTCTACATAAAACTGTCACTTTTTTTTTAATCAAGGGAGTCCGAGAGAGGCACTGGCCCCAGTAGGAGAGAGGTGGGTGGGTGTTTTGGGAGGGGCTAAAGATCACGAGGAACCATGTCAAATTTGGACAGTTAGCTAACATTGAGTAAGAGGCCGAGCCATAAGCGTTCCTGTAATATGTTGAAACTGTATGATTGAAACTATGCTGCCCCCTAGTGGCAGGAAATTTATTTTACATTTGCATGACAAATGATTGATTATAAAGACCATGACCAAGGCCATGAACTTCACAAACTTTGGTAATGCAACAATTTTTCCCTCAAAAACGCTCATATAAACAGCTAACTAACTTAACCAAAACACTTGCAATGACAAGTGAAAGTCATGACACTACTGTCAACCTCTACACAACTATGGAAAGACTGAAGGGATGCATGGAATTTTTGGCATGCATAGAGATGAGACCTTTTCATTTTTTATATCCAGTAATATATAAATATTTACTTCATAAAAATGATACCTTACTTTAAAGTTTATATTATTCTAATATTTAAACAAATGATGATTCATATGTATCCTCAGAGGTTTGGGCAAATCATGAATAACTCCTGACCCTTGAACCGCCCCTGGACCTTCCTATTGCTTTCACTAGTAGGAAATGTATGCTGTGTGCACTTTCAACAAAATCAGAAAGTACAGGCTATTGGAGAAATTGGCAAATAAATAGTTGTCTTCCTTTTGCTCTATATCTTTTGTCTCCACTTTGACATGAACTAAACTGACACAATGCCTGAGTAGCAGTACTGTACATGCTACTGCGGTGGGTGAAGTCACGTAAGTGAAAACTAACAATATCAATTGCACTTTCAGAGAAAAGTTTGTAACAGATGTACTGTTTTAACTAGGACAGAGAAACATTTACCCTACAAAACTACAGGCACTGTTTGGCAGACTGCACTCTGAGCCACTGGGCTACTGCAACAGACCACAAGACCCATGTCTCTTCCTAGGGTCTCCTCTCTCAGAATTCTACATAAAACTGTCACTTTTTTTTTAATCAAGGGAGTCCGAGAGAGGCACTGGCCCCAGTAGGAGAGAGGTGGGTGGGTGTTTTGGGAGGGGCTAAAGATCACGAGGAACCATGTCAAATTTGGACAGTTAGCTAACATTGAGTAAGAGGCCGAGCCATAAGCGTTCCTGTAATATGTTGAAACTGTATGATTGAAACTATGCTGCCCCCTAGTGGCAGGAAATTTATTTTACATTTGCATGACAAATGATTGACTAAATGGCATGTCTGAGAAACCAAAATATATATAAATATTTTAATAATGTGATGTATTATTGTTGTTGTTTTTTAATGATATATATATATATATATATACATGCTATTTTGTAAGTTAATGTTAAAAACAAGAAGCTAAAGTAATACAGTTTGAATACATATTTTTGGAAGATTTTCATATATAAATCATAATCACCATAATTAAAATTATCTGTGTTAATGATGTAAATCCAATAATTTAATTCCCCTCGATCTTTAACCTGCAGTTTTGGCCATTTCAGTAGCCATGGTGAAATGCGTTGGGCTGGAGGAACGGGATTTCAGGGGTGTGGTAGGAGAAAGAGGGAAAGATTTGGGGATGGAGTTCAAGGATCTGTGGTGCTGGAGGCCAGCTGAACCAAGCAGCCCATTCCGGCTCTCTCAGGAACAGGAGTATCTGTGCCTCAGGAGCAGCTCGGGGTCAGGCTTGAGTTGTACCATGCTGAGCTGCTCAGAGTAAGTCACATTAGAGGGTACGCAGGTCAAAAAGCAGCAGAAAAAAAGGAGAGAATGCAGGAAGGATTTAGAGAAGAAATATACTAGCCAGAGGGAGAGATCAACAGTGCAGATGTGTCAGACTTCATACCAGTCACATTCCCATAAGTCTCCAATCAAAATCCATAGACAAGGAATATTACGCATTATGAGAGAAGACAAGCAGAGAGAACTGCTGTTACAAAACCTAGTGAGCTGCCTACGGAGACAACACAGTCATATGCTGCTCCTGATACTGAGGTTATTCCAACTTATTTTGATGCTTAAAATAACTAAATAACTTCAGCCAGATTCTAAAGTTGCATCCCAAATGCAAATGTACTATACTATATAAATATTTAAATTGAAAATTGTTATTATAAATTATAATAAAATACAATATTACGGTAAAAAAAAAAACTGTTACAAACATTTACAACATTACTGTTTTTACTGTATTTTTGATCAAATACAGTACATGCAGCCTTGGTGAGCATAAAAGACTTCTTTCAAAAACATTTTAAATATCTTTCTGACCCCAAACTTTTGAATGGTTGTGTATGTGGCAGTTGAATATATAAGAAGTATTATATTTACTGAGGCAGCTCACTAGGTTTTGGAATTGAGCTACTATGTGCAGTCAACAAAACCAGAGTGCCTCAACATTTGTTAATAGAACAGACTCTGTAAGCAAAACACATTTTAAAGAAAGCAATGAAAGGACTGAGAAGACTGAACCTGAACTGACCTGTCTGCGTAGGGTTCGTGAGAGAGTGTGTGCCCGTCGAGGTGGGGGGATTCGTGGGATGCTCTCTGAGTCTGATAGGCTATGAGGACTGATCGGTCTGAACAGATCGGTGAGCACAGTCAAGTGTTGTGTGGGTTCTTCTGTTTGAGACTGGATAGAGCCTATAGAGCCTGTTGAATTGATATTACACAATTATTGATTTTTGTATAACAACCAAACAGAAATAAAATGCAGTGCTCTACCTGTTTGAGCGAGGTGAGGTGAGGTTGTGTGGGTACTGTGGGTTGAGTTGGGCTGCAGCGGCAGGAACATGTAGCTGTCATTGGGCAGAGAATGTGTACGGCCCACTGAGGTCTTCTTCACGTACAGTAAGTGCTCATCCGTTGGCTCGTCTGGCTGCTGGGGGTCTGTGGGACCTGCTGGAGCTGTGGTCTGAGGGGCATTAAAAGAGATGCAAGTCAAGGTGAGAGCTGGTACTTGTGTTTGGAGCATCAGGGGCCCTTATGAACACATGGACGTACACGCACACACATTGTACCTAATACATAGAGGTTGGACTGGTTAGCATACAATGAAAGGCAAACATCACTGTGCACTAGACACAGGGAGGAGACTGATCAAGAAACATGTTCCCATAAATCATGTTGTATGAATGCAAATGCATATTTCTTATATGAATATGTACATCTAATTAATTTTTCATATCAATGTATTGTATACTGTATATACATTTAAATTACAGATGAAAGTATGAACATTCGCTATAATTTTTCTTTTTTTTTTCTTTTTAGTGAATTGCCTCATCCAGTTCACAAAACCGAATGATTCATGAATCAGATTGAATCAGACACACTGACTCCGTTTGGAAATTTTGGTCTGTTAATCTGTTAAATGAGTCTTAAGAACCAAAAATTATGATACTTTTTGGTATTTTTGTGTCATTTTTTTGAAGTAATACTCTTCAGAATTTCTAATTTTCATGAAAAAATGAAAGAAATACGGGGTTGGAATGACATGAGATTAGTAAACAATAGTAAGAGTAACCAATAATGACATTTTTTTTTTAACAATTTTTGGTGAATTTTTCCTTGAAATAACACTCAGGCAAGTCCACATATTCATATTCATAGATTTCAGTTGTTTTGTTAATATTTGTCCATTATATTCTGATCATTATTTGTGATTAAATGTGTTTTGAGTAAATTTGCTCCCTTCCACTTTATAGTATTTAATCATTCTTTGTGGGTAACATTTACATACCCATTAAGATTTATGGTGGCATTTTTATCCTGCTTTATGGACATTGTGAAGTTATGCACATCTCAGTGAACATTGTTCTGCCTTTTTTCATCCACATAAATACAACAGAAAAATGAGAACCGGCTGGATCTAAATCTCACTCATCTGAGAGATGCTATGCATAAATTATTTATGGATCTATGGGCATAGTTCTGAGACAATGAATATGAATTCAATTGCGAGGTGACAGAAACCATCAGCCTCCTCCCTTCAGAAGCTGTGCCCAGAGCCTGTACTACGGTAGCTGGCAGACAGCAGAAGCCGACCCCATACCACACTCCTGTATTCTTTCAAGAAGCATGGTACTAGGGAGAAACTTCACTTTTAATACACAAAAGATAAGACATAAATAAAACCATGAAACAAAAACAAAGAGACACCGGTAGATATGCAGACCGATAGATTGAGGATGCAAACAGGAACATCTAAAAAGTATGAAGAGACTAGATGGAGAAGAGATTCAGAAATGGCCTTTAGACGTGTGGGAGGAAGAATGGGGACATAGCTGCAGAACAGGAAAGGAGCAGATTGACAGGCAGTAATACTACTCTACTGGACTGGACTGGACCATACAAACACCAGGCTGGTGCAAAATGTACAGAGAGAGGGAAAGAGAGAAAAAGAAAGAAAGGAGCGGACGCTTAGAAACCCCCAAAGCTTCCAAACGCACTTGCCTCTCAGCTCTGCATAAAGTGATTATGAAGAAGATGCTCTACTTTTACAAATTAATCAGACTACCAAGTGTCAGAAAACAGATTACTGGCATAGTTTTGGTATAAATCAATCATACATCCCTGGCATGGCAGATATTTAATTAGGTTTAATACCTACTTATATTTAACGTACAATAACTTTCAAAAGTTCAGTTAGATTTTTCTAAGCACATTATTACTTTTATTCAACAAGTTTTCAACATAATAAAAAAATGTTACTTGCGCACCAAATCAGCATATTACAATGATTTCTGAAGAATTACGTGACACTGAAGACTGGAGTAGCGACTCTTTCAGCTTTGCCATCACAGGAAATAAATACTGTTTTAAAATATATTAGAACAGAAAAAAAGTTAAATTGTAATATTCTATTTTTTTTTTTAAATGCAACCTTGGTGAGCACAAGACACTTCTTTCAAAAACATAAAAACACGTACCGATACCAAACGTTTGTAACTGCAGTGTAAATAAGTAGAAAGTATAGTGATTAACATCAGCAATTGACAAAATATTATATAAATGTTATAGCATTTTGTCAGCTGATACTAAAATTGTTTGTCACTGGAAAACGTGCATAATTTAGTTTTGCACATGTTGGAAAAACTGGAAAACTACTGCGAAATGTAGTTGTTAGGTTAGTAGTGTCACTGTGATTTGAAACTTTTAGCAGTAACTCCACAAAATCGGGTACCACAAGAAACCAAGGGGACTTTCAAGGTGCCACTCTGAAGAACATTTAGCTAAAACTGTGTTGTAACTAGCTTAAAACATTTAACTGAGGAAATCTATTACAGGGCCTATAGGGCTGAAGTATTCAGGGTCAAATACTGAAGCAGGATGGAGAGGGCAGATGTCTTTGGAAGCAGTGTAAGGCTGAGAGGCAGGAGTGGAAAATGAACATTGCTCTACTGTTAAATACATTGCACTCCTGACTGGTAAGTAAGAGGGGGTTAAAATCATCTGGGACAGAGTCATCCGTCAGAGCTAAGGACCAGGATTTCTCCGACGCCAGAGACAGAGCCTCCATCTCGGCTAGAGGAATCTAAAGAAGAAGAGACGAGCCAAGAGTGAGACGGGCAACCAGCACATGCATAGATAGAAGACACGCACAGACCATCACACAGGTTAGTGCAAGTGAATTAATACAACTAAAAGTGGTGAAGTCAGTTCTTTTTTGTGAACATAACAGTTCAGTGTGTGGAAACTGGGGTTGTGTGCGATTTGGATTTGGATTGAGAAGGTATTTTAAATTCCAATTCAATTCCTGAATTGATGTAGCAAACAGGATGGAAGAAGTGCAATTCAAATCTCAATGTAAGGAAGTAGAATTAAAATTCAAAGAAATTCATTTAACTAATTTTTAACTAGCCCTCATCCGTCCCTCGGTTCATTTTGACCCAAAACTAATTTTTAAAGATTTTTCTTTAAGCGTTGATCGTTATGTTCTGAGACTTTTTTTACTTTTGTCACACTTGAACCGGGAATACATGAAAACAAATTTGAGTGAATTCGAGCAGTTTAAGTGGGTGCTATAAAAAAAAAAGTATCAAAAGTGTCCCTTGCGGGTCATTTTGACCCGCCACTGGAAAAGCATGGAATTTAC
>NW_015542341.1:145808-146172 GCF_001515605.1 Sinocyclocheilus anshuiensis | reverse complement strand
CCCCCCACGGGTCATTTTGCCCCGCCACTGGAAAAGCATGGAATTTACGAAAAAACTGCGGATTTTTTATTTTTTTATTTTGTCACACTTGAGCATGGAGCACACACAAAAAAATTTGAGTCGATTCGAGGATTCTATGTGTAATAAAATAAGGTGTAATAAAAAAAGTAACAAAAGTGTCCCTTATTTTGACCCGGCCATAGGAATGAATGGAATGTTTGAAAAAAACAGCATTTTTTTATTTATTAGATTTTTTTTACTATATAAAATCTGACACAATCCAGAAAAGATGCATACCCAAACAAAGGGCTGAGACTGCAGAATGTCCCCAATGCACAAAAAACTCACATACCCACACACACAG
>NW_015542341.1:145141-145414 GCF_001515605.1 Sinocyclocheilus anshuiensis | reverse complement strand
TCATTTATATTTTTAAATTTATCTTTTATATTTATTACATATTTATGAAACTGTATAAATATGCATGTGTTTGGATTAAAATTCAGTATCAATTTAACATTTTTTTTTTTTACAAAATATAGTTTTTTTTATGTTTTGATATATATCTGAAAGCCTTGAGATACATCTGAAAGCTTAATGAAGCCTCAAGTTGGTGTAGTTTTAAAGGGGTCATATAATGCGATTTCAATTTTTCCTTTCTCTTTGGAGTGTTACAAGCTCTTGGTGCATAAA
>NW_015542341.1:131990-144936 GCF_001515605.1 Sinocyclocheilus anshuiensis | reverse complement strand
TATCTTTTATATTTATTACATATTTATGAAACTGTATGAATATGCGTGTTTGGATTCAAATTCTGTATACATTTCTTTTTCTTTTTTTTTTTTTTACAAAATATAGTTTTTTTTATGTTTTGATATGTATATCTGAAAGCCTTGAGATATATCTGAAAGCTTAATGAAGCCTCAAGTTGGCTCATTTAAGAATCTCCATAGGGTTCTATAGGCCCCTCTAGTGGCTGTAACCATAAAATGCAATTTTATGTAATTTTTCCCCACCAGATGGCATCATAGACACTCATTGACCTAGGTCCTGATGGATCATCATGTTTAAAGTATAAATATGCAGAAATTGTGTCTTTCTTTCTTTTTTTTTTGGTGAAAAAAATTATAAAAATATACTAATTTTCATATAAATATACAGAATTTAATGTGAATAAAATAAAAATCACCAAATAATAATAAAAAAAAAACCTACATAAAAATTTGAAAAAAAAAAAAATATATATATAAAAATGGACCAATATAAGCTTTCTGGACCAAAAATAAAATTAGTGTCATTTTTGGCCTTCGGGTCATTTTGACCCGCGAGGGACACTTTTGTTATAGGTTCGTGAGGGACGGATGAGGGCTAGGAAAGAATAGTTTGTCAAGGCAAATCTTTATTGTTGGCTTGACAAAACTTTATTTAAAAGTTTTGAAGGTTTATAGACCAGATAAATAGACACAGACAGATAGATATTCAATTTGGGTTGAATTTCTTTGAAATTAAATACTGCATTTCTTCCTGTCACTCCAAACTCAAATTCCAATTGAACTTCTTGTGGGGCGTGGCTAATGAAATTCAAATTCACACTCATGAACTGAAAGAGAGCCAATTCTTCAATTCAGAAATTTGATCAGCCCTGATGGAAACACCCTCCAGAGTCAGCTGACAGGATGCATATAACCTTCCTTCAGTAGCCAGTATAGATTTCCTGAAGTTTAATGGTCCTCAAATATTAAAATGATATCAGAAAACAAGGTCAAACTCAGTTACCTTCAAAGATAAATAATATGGAATCTCTTTCATAAATCCTCATATGTCAGCAGGCGAAATCTTGCTTGCTGCATCATCTAAATTGTCCCTGAGAGTTTGGGCTAGAACAACTTTTTGCAAAGTCATCAAAATAAAAGCGCCAGATATTTCCATAAAGACATTACAGATTTTCCAATTACATAAAAAAATGCTTTTAGAAGCCTCCGTTCTTGCAATGCTAATGCAATTTAATGAAATATTTCAATGTGAAACAGACCAAAAGAGATTTCCTTGCATAATTCAACAGCGGTCCAGCTCTATATCGATCCACACATTACCTCTTCTACTCCAGCCTGATGAGTCCATCACTTTTTTGGGTATTAATGATCTTTGGAGCGAGGCACACATTTCACAAAATTTTGCAAGCCTTTGTCACTCTTATGGGATCAGGAAATAAGTACACTTATTACTGGAGCAGAACCAAGTTCTTCTAAAGAGCGCTGGAAATCCCAGAGTGCAGAGGTGGCTTTCTAAGTGACACACAGAAGCTTCGGTGCTATTATGTAAGTTTAAGTGGTCCAGAGAGAGAGAAAAGGAGGGAGAGAAGAAGGGAAAGAGACAGGCAGAGAGAGAAGAGGAGTGTGGTACAAGGCAAAGCTGGGTGAACGGGGATGCCATTGACCTGTTTCTCAGTGCAGTGCTTGCTGTGAAGGGGGGGCAGAGCGTAGTAGTGGCAGATGGAGTCAGATAGGTTGTCCATGAGGCTGAGCTCTCCTTCCAATGAGCCCTGGATCACCAGGGAAACGGAGTCAAACATAGGCCTCCGCTAAAAGCCCCAGCATGTGGCAGACAGGATGAATGACGAAGAGAGAAAAAGAGAGCAGACAGAGACAGAGGCAGAGGAGATGATGAAGGGTGACGTGAATGACATTACACAGAGAAAAAACAGAGGAGAAATGAAGGAAGGAGAGAAGTTTCTAGACTTTAACACAAGCAGCCAGAAGGAAGATTTACGAAAGGATAAACAAGCTACTCAGTAAGCCTTAAGAATTCATTTAAAGAAACAGTTCACCCAAAAATTAAGATGTCATTATTTACTCACCCACACTGTTGACTTTCTTTCTTCCATGGAACACAAAAGTAGACATTCTGAACAATGGACTTCTGTTCCACAGAAGAAAGTAAGTTATATGGGTTTGCAACAACAGTGATTAAATAATGGCAGAATTTTAAATCTGACGTGAACTGATCCTTTAAACCAGAATAGCTAAGATGCATTAGTTAAATCAGTAGTGCAATGCATTATGTGCGGATCAGATGTAGTATTGGGCTTTAAACTGGCAAAGATGCATTGCTCACAGGTGAAACACTTCATTGTACCACTGACATCCACAAGGGGGAACTAGAGCTCTATGAACATTTATCCTGATGATGAGCAAAACATTTTGGCACGGCCACACTTCAGAAGAGAGCTGGAGGGATAATGTCACTGTTAACTTAAAAAAAAAAATAATAATAAAAAGCCTGGTATTCTGGAAATAGCCAGCCTGCATTAAAAAAAAGAAGAGGCCTGTATCACTACTTTCCCATGGCATCAGTCTGACCTCTGACCACTAAATTTATGAGGAGCAAACAACAGTCACATCTCCATACGACATTAACAGAAACCAATGGACTTCCCCACTTTAAAAATAACAGTTCAGTGTTTTAAAACATGTCTTTTCAGTAAACCTAAATGCATGTTAGTAATGATCTGTAAGCCCTTATCGTAACAGACTTATTTTTTTTAACAAATAAACAGTTCATTGTTAGTTGGACACTGGCGATAACCAATGTGGAAAAAAAAAATACTGTATATTTTATATATTGTGAGACATCTAGATATCCATATCATATATCATGTTTTTAAAAGGATGGAAAGAGTTACAAGTTAAAGAGTTCACCCAAAAATGAGAATTCCGAAATCATTTGCTCACTCTCACGTCATTCAAAACCTGAAACACAATCAATATTCTGAAGATTGTTGGTAACAACTATTGTTGGGAACAATAGTTGTTACTTGTCTACTGTTGGGAACACTTTTCACTGTTAACTAGTTGCTTAATTAGCATTCATATTACTAGCATATTGGCTGTTTATTATTAATTAGAAAAAGCACATATTATTGCCTTATCTGCATGACCATATTCTAGATCCCTAAACCCTACCCAATACCTAAACATAACTACTACAACAACTAACGTACGATCAATAAGCAGCAAATTAGGAGCTGATTGAGGGAAAACTCTTAGTTAATAATTAATATGTTTTCCCAAATATAAAGTTTTACCCAATTTTTTGTCCGACAGAAGAAACAGTCATACAGGTTTAAAAACAACATGAGTGAGTAAATAATGTCATTTTGAAATTATTATTATTTTTTATTCACTATCCATTTAAACTCTATACTGTTGATTTCCAAGAAAATAACTTTACTATGTTTAAAGAAAAATCATGTTTACAATTATGCAGAAGTCAATGGGGCACTGCATTGCACTGAAATAAATTTTGAAGCACATAATGTTGTGCGTATAGGACTACAAGGCTTAAACATTATACGTGTTTACACGAGACTAGAGTAACAAAATTGTTTACCATCTTCTTCTATGCAGAGTTCCTCTCATGACCATATAAAGCCAGTAAACCCTGCAATTTTCAGATGATACGTGCAATAATACCAAAAAGGGACTTTTCACATAGAGACAAATCCACAGGAATTAGATTAGTAATGCAGAACCAAAATCTCAGTAGTCCCACTCCTAAAAAACAACTTGCATACCAAATAATGCATATTTTGTACATCCAAATTAATATAAGTGCACTGACATAAATGCTTTAACCAACTATGAGCTGGACTTTTTTTGCTTTTAAACCCTCTGGAAGGTCTTGCTCCATCAACTTCCTTTGTAAGTGCACTGCTGTAAACAAGATTCGTGTTTGTTTTAAAGGGGTCCCATTATGCTCTTTTACAAAGTCTTGATTTTGTTTTGGGGGTGTACTAGAACAGGCTTTCATACTAGGTTGTTCGAAAAACACATTATTTTTCACATATTTTACATTATTACAACACCTCTCTCCCCAGTCATGGCATGAACTGCTTGAATAGTTCCTGTATCAAATGAAAGCCTGCCTTCTGAAATACGAAATGTGCTGTGATTGGTTAGCTGGGCCAGTGTGTGCTGTGATTGGCAGCACTCGGCGCCTGGTCGGGAAATGTCATGCCCCTTACCATAGCGCCTGCGAGCTTCAGTGTAAATATTGCGTCAAAATCAAATCAATTTGAGCGTGATTTAAACCCGGATGATTGTAACCACTCTAAGTTCGTCTGCCTTGGGAAAGCTAGCGTGTCTCCGACATAGTGATAACACTCGTTGCCTTCTCTAGTGCAGCTCAACCAGGTCTCGTCCCATTCGTCGATATTTATGATATCACAAATCCCGGAAAATATGCATTGTAGTCCAAACGAATCATTCATTGTAGTTTTTGAAAAAGTGGTTTCTGTTAAATAAAATATATACTATTTTTAGCTTTGTAACTTTGCAGATCTTTTTTATGCTCAAACAGCAACATTACAGACTAACTAAAGTTGAAAAAGTGAAAAAGCATAATAGGACCCCTTTAACAAACTGAGGGACAAAATAATGTTCAGTGGTAATGGAGAGCATATAGCAGATGCTTAAGTTTAATTGAACCAAAAACATTCCTTTAATATGTGCATCAGTGACGTCAGTTGGTTCAGGCATTTATGGAGGCATATGGTATGTTGTCTAACAGTATAGTGTATTTAGATAATAGAGCGCTGCAGTGGTTATGTATTTTTGTAGACCAACCCAGAAGTTAACATCACCCTGGTTCCCTCGACAAAAACCCAAAAGGATTTTCTACTGGCTTAAGGATTATTGTAGAAAATAAGCTCTGTGACCAACAAAGGCTTATGGTTCCTACATGTTTTGTTCATCACGATATCCTTCACGAATAAACATAATTTTCATAAAAATCTGAAACCTAAATACAATCGCCAGAAGTAAAAAGCTTATAACCAAACTACACCATGAAAATCTGACAACTCTTTCAGTAAAAAAAAAAATAAAAAAATTCCCTGAAAGTTTAAGAATAGTTTTCAAAAGCATGATTATAAATAAGGCTGTAAAGGTGGGCTAGTGAGTTGATGAGTTTACTTGTTTAGTGTGATGACATTTATCCCACATTTAGCCACTTGTTAGCAACCGCCTTTTTTAAAAAAGCTTTTAAAGTTAAAGCTTTAAGAAAAATCACAAGGGGATATTACTGATGTATTTTGTGTTATAGAATAAAACATGAAAAGATTGTGTTAACCACAGATTTTATTTCAGGCAAATAAAAATTAAATAAATAAATAAAAAAGACGATTGTACTGGGAATGCTAAAATACTAGCTCATTCCTGGGTTTTGGCCTACAAAAATATGTAATCTCTCCAGCATTCTATTTAAAAGTTTCAGCAAAACGAAAGCAAGCTGGGCACCACTGCTGAAACCTGCTTAAGATGTTGGCTGGTTTCTAGCTGGCCTGATGTGGTCGTAAGCAGCTTAAACCAGGTAGCATAAAGTCTGGCTCATGTGTTGAGCCTGGAAACTACACACCACTGACCTCACACCCAGAATTTCCACTCACCTCTAATGGCTGCTCCAAATTATGAGGATCGGGATCTGTCTTTATGTGATCTTCAGAGTCTCTGCGTATGTCTGCAGGTGGGCTGTCTGTGGGGTAAAGAGATCCCGACATATTTGGAGAGTCTCTTGTGATCCAAGGCGACCCTCCTGGTCCACCAACGTTACCATGTCCCAGAGATGGCATGTGCCCTCGGGATATTCCTCCATCTCCACCCACAGCCTCCAGCTCAAGCGCCATCTCGGCTTCCAGCTCAGCCTCCTCCTTGGCCTCTTTGTTGCTTTCCTCCAGGTGTTTCATGAGCACAGCGATCACCACATTGACCAGCACAAACTGAGCCGTCAGAACAAAGGACACAAAGTAAATGGGGGACACCACCGTGTTGTAGCAGATGCCTGTATCTTGGGAGCAGTCTCTGAGCGTGTCCTGCAACGTGGACACACAGAGTGTACAAATAAGAGGTGAATAGGTTGCTAACGACCGTAGTCAGAAAACGCACAAGGCATTTTAAAACAAACCGTGTGCATCATTGAAATTCAGCACCATGAGTTGACTGTGTCCCACCTTCATAATGCCATTCCAGTTGTCCCCGGTGGATACACGGAACAGCAGGAGAAAAGCCATGCCAAAATTCTTGAACGTGGCATAACGGCCGAGACCTTCACATGGGTGCAGCTCATCACATACTGGGACAGAAAGAAAAGGTCAGTGGTACATGATCTGGGAATGTGCAGATCAACATATTTTCATAATGGCCAAACACATTCTTTTATATATGTACAGTGCTGTGACAAAGTAAGTGCTCCCCATGAAAAGTTGGATCGATTTTTCCAACATTTCAACACTTTCAGAAATAAAGGTTTAAGGGGGGGGGGTTTGTAGCAAGCCCACAGAAGAACCATTCTGGGTTCCACAAAGAACCTTTCAGTGATCCTGACTCATTCTTGGTTGGGAAGAAACAGAAAAAAGTTTGCCTTGCAGACAGTCAATCTCAGTTCAGCCAGCAGACTCCATATATTAAACTTGGACAACACTGTAAAGCTGGTTATGAATTATGAAGTCTCTATGTTTATCTTGAGTCGGCTGATTGGAAATGGAAATGACATCAACCCTGGTATTGTGCTGAGCTGCAATGAATCACGGCCGGCTGTATTCAGTAAACCGTGCCAAATGTACTGCCACGTATTTTAGAGAAAACCTCCTGCAGGTACCATATTTATGGTTTGCCCTTATGGACAAGGATGGAAAACTTTCTAAAATATGTGAAAGTGATTTTACAGCAATTTAAAACAAATAAACTAATAAAGAGTAATAAATCAAGTAATTTAAAACATAATTATGTACCATCAGAGGATTAGAGGGTTACAACATGAGTAGACTAATCAACGTCATAAAGGGAATAAATAAATGAATGAAATTAGTTTTACAGGACCCCTTTGATGAATAGAGATGGAGCCTGTAACATATTGTATAAAACTGAGTGTTGCATTTAAGTCTGGCCTATATTAAAGTGTAGATTACCATATTAATGTGTTTACCCTTTGTTGGGATACTTATATTGAAAATACTGGTGCATTACATTTTAATTTAACTTGAAAGTTTTTAATGTGGGACAGTCAAAGTTATTTTGGCTTCTTAACTTTAGGTTTAGTTAAAGTTAACTTAATATTTAAATTTTTTAGTTTTTGGATTCCCAGCAATAGTGTCAGGAACCCCATAGGGAATGTTAGTAATTTACATTTCAGTGTGCATAAAACTTAGACAGGAAGATCCTGTGGAGTGCAGAGGTATGTGTGTGTATATGTGAGAGGAAGTGTTTGTGTCTGAGTGAATTAGACCATGAGGAAAAATGGTCCTTATTTATGTGTGTTTGTTATGCTTACTCAGGTCACCAAACAGCTCTACTCCCAGTGCAGCGAAGATGAAGAAGAGCAACATGAAGAGAAGACCCAGATTCCCCACCTGTAGAGAGAGCGAGAGCGAGGGAGGGAGAGAAAGCCAGGAGAGTTTGTCATGGAACGCAATGACAGGACAGACCTAGAAATACCACCTGTGAGGAGCCAATAAGAGAGAGTCATGAAGTGAGAAGATGACAGCTGTGTTCCACCTGATTAGAGCTTGCCAGGTTTGTAAATTTAAAACTCAAACTATGCTGAAGCCGTGGCTTACTGTTGCTAGCAGTTAGCGTACATGCTCCAGACATGTTGACGGGGGAAAAAATCTGACATCCTGTTTTTTTTTTAAATCACATTCCCTCTTTCTCTCAATCAATAAGAAGTGTCAGAAGCGCAAAAATAAAATCCTCATATCCTAATTACAAAACCTGAAAGTTATTTAGTACATTTTCATGTCACCATCATACAGTATGTCTTAATAAATTGGATAAATTATAATAATTCATTTTCGAAGATGGAAATCATATTTATTTTCTTTTATCACAATATATTTAACATAGGTTTGAATTTTAAATAATTTCACTACACTTATTTGAGTAAATGTTGTCATTTTTAGCACATCATTTCAGGAGATTTTTTATTTATTTATTAAGAAACATTTTCAATTTATTGAATTTATTTAGACAATGTATTAATAAATATGCCACTTTTCCCCTTTTTTCCCCAAGCAAAACATGACTTGGGAATATTGATTTATATAATTTAACATAATTCTGTGATTTTTTTTTTTTTATAGAAGTTGGTTTGTCTGACTTACAAAATATTAAATCCTGTTACATAAAATTATAGAAAGCAGTATTATCAAAATGTCTAAAGATGGTTAAAATGAAGAAATTAAAGTATATCAAATTAATTTCAAGTTGACCCCCTACAGCTACAGTAACCCTCAATAAGCAACAATAAGACTAACTTTAGATCTTTATGTTCATCCTGTTAAATTATTGCCATTGTGTAAGATAAATAAATAAACAAATAATAATGCATTTTAATTTATTATTATTGTTATTATTACTGTTATAATAATAATTATTATTATTTTAGGTGCCTAAACCTTGCTGTGGTATATAGAAACACCGTAATATTCATGTACTGCTGCATAACAGGAAGAATCCACCTACACCCAGAAGAATCATGCAAAACAATCATGCAGAGTGGTCACAAACAACTGGATCAGGCATGATTTAGAGGAAAACGGAAAGGAATAAAAAGAATCAGATTAGATGTGCTGACAAATCCGACTGCGCTGATATTCCTTTTTGTAAGTCTGGCTATTTTCCCACCCTAATCTCTCTTAAGTGCACTCTTCACTGGCTGGATTCAAGACACGGGGATCAAGCTCACACTATCTGGCAGGATATCTCAGTCAGAACACTGTTACGGATCACCTCTCACAAATTGCGGAAGAGTAGATCAATAGCCCAGAACCACAAAAAGCAACTTTAATGCAAAAGTATAAAGTGTGTGAAAGTCACAGCGACACTGAAAGGGCGTTAGGAGGTGATGCTAAGATCAGGTGATGGCTAAACATGATCTAACCCAATTAGTGACAATTAGTTAGAATTAAGTAAGAAGTAGAATTACATGTCTGATTATCTGAAGAGCACTAAAGGAGAGACTGGAATTAATAATGTGTCCTGTGGTGCAGCATGTTTCCAAATGAAAAACCCTGCAGGCGGTGATGGAGCTTGATGCTATCAAAAGAATGTGCATGCTGGAGATTTTCTCATTTCTGCTATTCTCCAAGCAGCCCATCAGAGCCAATCTGCACTGCTGTGGCCTCTTCATGGCAGATTGACTATGTAAATGAGGCCTGTGGAGAGCAGAAGGGCCCCAGAAGAACGGGGAACAGGGCCCGGGAACTCTCTCACCGCGTATGATACACTGGAGGAGTGGAGAGCAGAACTTTATGAAGGAGACAGAAAAAAGTTTTGTGCAGTACCTGAGGCAGTGCCTGAATCACAGTGTCTAGCAGAGCTCGCATTCCCACTGCCATCTTGAGTAGCTTCAGCACTGAAAGGAGAGGAGAGCCCGCTTACTGTGCATATATGAAATGTAC
This sequence comes from Sinocyclocheilus anshuiensis, assembly GCF_001515605.1. Lineage (NCBI taxonomy): Eukaryota > Metazoa > Chordata > Actinopteri > Cypriniformes > Cyprinidae > Sinocyclocheilus > Sinocyclocheilus anshuiensis. Next base: position 135,235 of record NW_015542341.1, on the reverse strand, counting down.
ACAATCTGTTCAAGACAGTTTCAAATATAAAAATACAAAAGGAGTACAATTTCAAATACACCTTTTTTTTTTTTTACCAGTGCACTTACAAGTGTATTTATTTAAAAATGAAAACAACAACAAAAATCTATTTGTTCTAATCTATCTATCTATTTGAATCTATTTGAAGGGGTAAGAGGCAAAGGTTAAGTCTGCCAGTACAGTGTGAATTGGCTAGGCAGGGGTCTCCAACCTTTTTGTGAGTGAGGGCTCCCTGAAGGGATAAAATAGTCTCAAGGGCTACTTGTTTGATATACTCCAATATGCATGCATGCATACATACATACATACATATATTTTTTTCTCTCTCTCTCTAATATCTTAATAAAATACATTTTATTTTCCCCTAAATTCTGTGCTTTCCATTTGATTTCTTATGGATTCCGTGTTTTCTGATTCAGTACAAATGTATCATAAAAAAATGGTGTCTAGTGAAATTAATTAATAAAACTTTAACAATTTAATCAATCTTTTAAAATGTAATCAAATGAAAATCAATTTACAACAAAACATTGCATTTTTATTTATTTTATTTTTTTATTTTATTTTATCAGACATGATGCTGCACAACAGAACTGTATAAATTAATAATAATAAAAAATAACGTGGTTGTATGATATTCCTTAAAAATAATAATATCATTATTACTTTGAGAATTGCATTGTAGTATACAGTAGTAATATATTCAGTCATATAATTTCAAGTTAAACCGGACTTTTATTTTGACGGTTTGTCGTGAAGGTCTTTCAGTTTTAGTTTTAGTTTCAGCGTGTATTTGACGGTATTTTTCTCAAATTGTCCTCATATATTATTGAGACGCAGACGGTGAAAACACCGCGAGTAACATATGTTTGTTTGTGTATCAGATGAAACTACTCCACGCATTCACACAGACACACAGAACATGCAGGCTTATTAGCGACTGGTTGCTGTAACATATATTTCTGTTGTGATTAATCCATATTGAGTAAAAATGTCCAGAACTTATCATCATTATTAACATAAATTTGATCATAATCTCGATATGATACCATTTATCGCCCGACACTAATTTAGGCTATTTATAGAACGTGCTTGGCGGGCGACTCAGAGACTCCATGCGGGCTACCAGGTGCCCACGGGCACCACGTTGGTGACCACTGGGCTAGGGATTCACAGATATTAAAATTCTGATTGATACTGATAAGCTATTAATTGTTTTCAAGTAATGGCTGATATGGCCAATATTAAAATCATTAACTTTTTAAAAAAATTAAAATAAAATACTAAAAATAAACAAATGAATAAATAAATAAAACCTGTCATTTAAATGCTACAAGTGAATAAGTAGGCATCACAACATTATTATGTACATTGTGTAAAATTAAAATTAATTTTAAGATTTGCTAAACATTTAATTTAACAGTGTTATTTAACAATTCGTTTTTTAAAAGATTAACTTTAAGTGAGACAGAAAAAGAAATCCAAATACAAAAATAGGGAAAGTAAAATATATACAGTACCAAAAGTGTAGGCTCAGTAAGATTTTTTGAAAAAGACTCTTATGCTCACCAAGGCTGCATTTATTTTATATTACTATTTGATAATTTTGTAAAATATCACAATTTAAGACAAACTATTTTCATATTTTTAAATAGTTGCATGTATTTTAAAATGTAATTTATTCCTGTAATGGCAAAGCTAAATTTTCAGCAGCAATTATTCCACTTATTCAGTGTCACATGATCCTTCACGAACCATTCTAATATGCTGATTTGGTGCTTACGAACATTTCTTGTTATCTGTGTTAAAAACTGTTGTGCAATTATTTGAAACAGAAATCTTGTGTAACACTATACATATCTTTACTTTTACTTTTGATAATTTAATTAGCATAAGTATTAACTGCTTTCCAAAAAATAAAAAATACTGACCCCATATGATATATTAATTCAATGTATTACAAACAGGAGTAAAAATGAATTACACTTCTAATACTGACAAAAGTGGCCTTCGAGAAAAAAATAAAATACTAAATGTTCAATCTGTGACTCAACCTTTTAACAGAATAGACAGCAAAAAATACACACACAGTGGATGCACTGTTTCTTTAAAAGTGGCCAGTGGAAACTAATTCTCATGTAATTTTCACAGTGGTCAGATCACAGAGCATGTTATTATTGGGGTCATGCACTACACACACAGAGCTTTAATGATGTTGATGACAAGGCCATACAGCCATGGAAGAGACGCCGCAGTGGAGGTTTGGTTAATTGCAAATCATGGTCTTAAGTGGATGATGCCTGTGACTTTCATTATGGGAATGTCTGAATGAGTCCAGGAAGAAATAGGCTGCGTATACATACAGACACACATACTCACTTATCCATACACACACACACACAACCTGATGAGAACACAGACATCTGAGCAGGTGTGTTTGCTTGGCCATCTCTGTTGAGGGAATAATCAATAAAGACTCACCCAGCAGCTCTTTCATTAGAGGAAGAATAATCGTTCCAAGTAGACAAGCACCCCAGCTTCCCACACTGTGTGTGTTGTGAGCGTATAAGCTTGTGATTGTGTGTGTAAGAAATAAGTAGAGTGGCTGTGTGAACTGAATTTCTCATTACAGCCATCTGGACTCTTTCTACACAGACTACGGCTTCTGCTGAGCAGTCTGTGAAACTACAGAGATTCCGAGGGTGACATACACAACCGGGTCTGATCTACTGAAGCTAACAGGCAGAGCGCTGAAGAGTGTAAACTTTTTCAGGGAAGAAAAATGGACCATGGCGGTACGGAAGATAAGAGGGCAGAGAATACAAACCACGAGCGATCCGCAGCACCCTCATGATGCGTATGATGGTGGGGTTGATGGGAAGGGAAGCATTGACCTCAATTTCTTCTAGTGTTATGCCCATAATAGACAACAGAACAATGGCAAGATCCAACTGGTTCCACCTGTGTAAAAACAATTGTTACATTAGTTATAAATAGTAATTAAAATTTACGTGGTGAAGGAGGAGGGAGAGGAAGAGGACGTGGTGAAGGAGGAGTAAGAGGACGTGTTGAAGGAGGAAGAAGAGGACGTGGTGAAGGAGGAGGAAGAGGAGGAAGAGGACGTGGTGAAGGAGGAGGAGGAGGAGGAGGAGGAGGAGAGGAAGAGGACGTGGTGAAGGAGGAGGGAGAGGAAGAGGACGTGGTGAAGGAGGAGGGAGAGGAAG
>NW_015542341.1:123951-131923 GCF_001515605.1 Sinocyclocheilus anshuiensis | reverse complement strand
TAGACATGACATGTCAATCATCAGAACCTTTAGGGAGGAAAACAGGTAGGTGTACTTACAGTAAGACTGCTCTGTACAGTAACTTTAGAGTGCATACACTGTTGCACTATGCTACTGTAATAAAGAAATACTTCAAATTGCCTCGCATACAGATAGAGTTTCTGTATGTTTCCATTTTTTCCTGTAAAAAGGATGAGTTACAGTAATGAGTGCTTCTATTTTTGTAGGACACAGAGACGACCACCTGGTGGAGGCAGGCTAAGGCTTTTGTCAGAGGAGCAAGAGAGGGAGCTTGTAAACATGGTCATTGCCAATAATGTAATCTGCCTGCGAGAGATTCAAAGGAGAGTGATTGAGGATAATCATCATTTTCGAGGGATAAATGCCATCAGCCTCTCCACAATTGATCGTATCCTCCGAAAGCATCAGTTCCGGATGAAACAGGCGTACCGCGTTCCTTTCGAACGAAACTCTGACATAGTGAAAGACCAACGAGTGGAATATGTTCAGGTATGAGTTTTGATATCGTATGAAATATTGTGTACCAGTTGTGCGGTGTAGTACATGAATTAATAAAAATGTGCCAATGTATACATTGGTTGTGTCTTTTGTGTTCATGTGAAAAGGTTTTTGAGGGGGAGAACCACAAGCAACATAACTTACCAGTTTTGGATATATTGTTTTGAATTTATTGCACCAGTGTGTAATACTATGTTGTAGTGTGTGTGTTTTTGAAAGCTTGTGTGTGATGTCTGAGGGAAAAGTTTGGTTTTTCAGCAAGAGTGAATGGTTTTGAGTGTAGAGCTTCTTTTTGACCTGAAAATAGGATGTTTGGGGAATTGGGTGAGACGTTATGGATTTGTGTTTACTGTTTTGAGAATACGAGGCATAGTTTCAAGAAATGTGTTTAAGCAATCGAGAAAAACTGTAATAGTAAATAAGAGAGTAATGCTGCCTTCAAATCATGTCAGAATGACTGTATTTATAAGATGTGCTCACATGAATGTTGTATTTACCTACTTGGGATAAAAATATTTTTATTAAAGTTAAAAAAATGTTTTGTTTATGTTGATGTTACAACGTGTTTCATTTGTCTTTATCTATTCTGGATTAAATTGAATTGCATTAAATTATTAAATGATTCGTTTTAATTAAAAAAAAATTGTTTGTTACTGTTACAATTTACCGCAATTCAATCGTATTTATCTACTCTAAATTAAAATTATTAAATTAAATTATTAGTTTTAAGAAAAAATAGTTTTGTTGACGTTACAATTTATTTAGTATACATTTTATATACCGTTGATGAACGATTGTCAGAAAATCTTACACATTTAACTGTCTATAAAGCAAAATTACATTATCCAAAATTCTACATTGTTAACTACACATTTTAAGTGCATCCTTTATTTGTTATTCCAACTTGCTTCGCCAATAAGAGAGAAATTTCATGTTTCTTTTTTTGTCAAAAAGAGTGAATGAAATATGAAATTGCCCAATGTGATCATTTTCAAAATCACTTAAATTTCACAAAATGACTTCCTCAATCTTACAACTTTAAAGGACTTGAAGGTAGCATAGTATCCTTAAATACACCAGGCAAAGTGTGCAACACTATTTCAAAAATGAAAAGCAATGAAAATTTGAAGCTTCATTTTGTGTGAATAACCCTTATTTGACCCTGGATTTTACTTCTCTTTTCTAGCAAGCTTCTCAGCATGTTCACTGTCTAAATATGGCTTCAAACTTTGTGACAAACTTTAAATAACTCCCTCTCAGGGTCAAATATAACACTGTCATGGGTGAGGTAGAGCCTACAGCCTGTTTTAGGACACCTCAATTTTATGGGTCCTGCAGCCATGAGAGGTGTTTCATTAGATATGTGGGGAAATTTAAGTCAAATGATTAACACAAAGCATTTCTTCATTTTTCCCACAAGTTTAGCTCGCTAATGGACCCAGTGATCAAAGTGTACTTCCATCCTCCATCCCTGTGGACTTGGAGTGTGTTGCACGAAAGAGCCGATCATTTCCAATGTTGTAAATCAATAAAACTCTTAAACCCTCACCTCCTGAACAGCATGTTCTGAAATGTCTGACAGTAGTTTCAACTCATGGGAGGGCCTTTGGTGAGAGATTTGTTTTAAAATCATATCAATTATGTTGTGTCAAAGTTCTCATTAGTATGCAAATAGCTGCTTTACATTTCCCTACACATGGATTAGGGATCAGGGAATACATTGACATGATATGCTCTTTATGAAACTATTGAAAGAAAAAGCTGATTACATGAGAACTTCTAATGGCCTATCAACTTCAGTAAAGGGCCTAATCCTCATATTGACTGATTATTCAAAACCAATTAAAAGAGTAATGGATCATTCAAACTCTATATAGAGAACGTGTGTGTTCAATTTTGCCTACACATATGCTATGCATATTAAAATGGTAGAATAAAGCATTTACCACTTCTTTGTTACTAATTTAAGAGGAATAAACGCCATTTAGGATGCTTTCTCATTGTTTAAGCCCCAGGCAGTGTGATTTTGGATATTTCAAGAGGGGTTTCTTTTACCAAAACCACAAGTGATATAAATTTGGTTCTTGTTTTTTACCACAGACGCCAGTGCATTCAGCCCTCAATGTGCTTCTGACAGTCTGAGGCAAACCAAGGAATCTCAAAGCTGTGATATAATTTTTAAAGGATGTGGCTTTAGGAATACTAACAAACCCTATCACAAAAAAAGAAAAAAAAAGATTCACTTATAGGGGCATTGGAGTACATCCATGGGAATGGCTTCACTGTAAATATCATTTGGTTTTGAGAACTTTTGTGAGAGTTACATCTACTACCTGTCCTTGAAGAAGCGTCGAAATCCAAAGGCAACAAGCTTGAAGACGGACTCTAGGACAAATATGATTGTGAAAATGTAGTTACAGATCTTCAGAGCCTCGTCCAGAACCTGTTAAAACACAGCGGTTGCAAAGAGAATGTAATAGTGAAAGTACAGAATTAACAAAGCTTAAAACAAGCATGTATCTGCTCTTTCAGAAAAATAAATTAATGAATACACAAACTGTAGGCCGAATGATGGCCAAATAAGTCATTCCATTATCAATAAGTGGAAAAGAAGTGGAAAAGATAGTTAGATTAGCCCAAAGGAAACACCAATCATTAGCTGGCATCTTCAGGGTCTGACAGTCAGTGGACATTTCCAGGGGTCTGGCCTTTCCCCCGTCCACCACACAGTAATTAAAGCCAGACTAAGTGTGACGACGCACCGGAAAATCAATTGATTCTGTTCACGGAATGAGAGTGTAAGTGGTCAGAGCCTAACAATCCCCTTTGCTCCACTTCCTCCAAGATTCTACAGACCACCAGGGCTCTAATTAAAACAGACTGCTATTTATAACCACAGCATCACAACAGAGCTGACTAATAGGAAGAGTAAACACCTGTTTTGATTTGAGGAGAGATAAATAATGCAGATGAGGGAATGTGCATAAATTTCAGCCAATAAACTACAATGTGGTTTATTTTGGTGAGGCATTACTCGCATAAGGCTTCTTTAGAGACAGGCAATGGTACAAAATGTCCTGGAGCAGCACAATGAAAGTGCAGCTAAGTATAATAGTATAAAGATTAAAATGATATACGCACTGCTATGATATAACCGAAATGCAGAACATCAACAAGAGTACATAAACATTAGCTGCCTTATCAGCAAATATTTTGCAGAGCCATAAAATGAGATAGCGGTGAGATGAACGTTGTTTGCAGTTACATAACCAGCAAGTGCATTTCCTTAATGGAATATCAACAAGCGCATACACTCTCACTGCTTGCGTTCCAAAAAGTTCTACCTTAGGTTGTTTGTAGTGCTCCATGGACATGGTGATGACATTGAGCCCGATGACAATCGTGATGAACAGGTCCAGATAGTGGCTGGTGCACATCTTGTGGATAAGAAGCCGTGTAGGTGAGTAATCGGAGTAATAGGGTTTACTCTGGGCTTCTGAAGAACCATGGGAACAGGGAGGAATCATGAAATAACTGTACTGAAACAAACATCGTTTTGTACACACTCATGCCCACACTGAGAAAAGAGGGGAAGAGGGAAAGAACTATCGGGAAAGAGAAGAAGCTAAGAGATAGATCATACTGTATGTGAATAAGTTCACCCAGAAATGAAAATTGACTAACTCATCCTCATGTTGTTCCAAATCTGACATTATTTCTTCTGTGGAGCACAAAAGAGGAAATTCGAAAGGCTGTACTGGCCTCTTTTTTCCATTAAAAGTTTTCAGTCTTTAAAAATGGTGCAAATGCACCATAAACTTATCTTAAAATGGTCCATATGACTTGTGTGTCACATTTAAAGTTTTGTGAAGCCTTATGATTGCTTTGTGTGAGGAATAGAGTCAATCAGTGTTAATCACTGCGACTGAATTGAGTCAGTGAGTTACACTTAATCAGTTAAAATTTGTGAAATAATTATTCGTTTTATGAACTGGATCATTCGTTGATTTGACACAAATAACGATTAATTTACAAATCTTAACTTTTCAGGGAGAAATAACAAATTCAGCCTGACTGCAACTGAATCATCAAGTCACTGAGTTGTACTTCAAAACTGGATCAGTCCAATTTGTGAAATAATCATTTAAATTAGTTTTATGATCTGGATCATTCATTCATTTGACCCAAAAGATTGATTCATTTACAAATTTGAACTTTTCAGCAAGTAGCAAAATAAATTCAGCCTGATTAACACTAAATCAGTGTTAATCACTGCGACTGAATCATCGAGTCAGTGAGTTGAACTTGAAAACTAGATGGGTCTAATTTTTGAAAGAATCATTTAGATGAGTTTTACAAACTTTGGTTTGACTCAAACGAATGACTCATTTGCAAATCTAAACTTTTCAGTGAGTAACAACATAAATGCATTCTCGCACATAGATATTGTATGACTTTATATGACTTGTAATATAGTGCTTAAGTTGTATGGACCACTTTTATGATACTTTGGTAAAACAGCCCTCAAAATATCTCTGTTTGAATAGCGAAGAAGAAAGTCATATGGGTTTTGAACTAAATGCTGAGTAAATGAGAATTTTCATTTTCGTGTGAAATTTTTCTGTTGGCCGGTTCCAAATATCAGATCAAAGGCAGAGGAGCCCATATTGAGGGGCCAAGATGCCTGAGATCTTTTCACTCACGGACACTTCAACAAAACAAATTGTCTTATTGTTATGTACTTTCTAATGAGATTCCCTGAGACATAAAAGAAACTCCATTCAATTTGGACAGACTTTTGCATTTGCTAGTTTTCTGATCCATTTCTATTTTTTGTGATTTTTCTCTGTTGTTCACTGAGGATGGAGAGGACAGGAGGGATGGAAGAGCAGCGGGGGACCGGGAGGCTTATCATCCCAACACACAGGCAGGGCTGTGAGCGGCAGCTGTGTTCCCTGTGGTCCTGTCAGCCCATTAGGCAGGCTTTTTCTGGCACCAGCCACTGGACCAAAGGAACAGGTGCTGCATTCAACCTTTTCTTTTTTATATATATAATGGTGCCACATCAGCAGTAATTGTTTAATCACATGGCTGCTCCCCACTGGATAGTGAATTTGAGTATGACTCATCTAGAACATGTCCAAATTATTTGCTCGTTAAAAGTGATGTGAGTAATATTTTGGATGTTAATCTCAGTTTAACATGCAGAGATATCTATAAGCAAGCCATTGTCTGTGTTTGCGTGTTCCATACGGACTTTGGGTCTCTGTATAAGTGATGAGGACTAGAGACCAGTGTTATTTTAGTGTTCTTTATATACTATTATGATATTAAAATTTGTAATTACATTTTTTTTTTTTAATTGTCACGTTTTCATTTTAATTTTAGTTTAAGTTTTAGTAAGTTTTGTGCTTCTGTCAATTTTATTATTATTATTTATATTTCTGTTTAGCTTTCATTTATATTTCAGTTTTAGAAATTTTAGCACTTCAAATTTAATTTTCAAAATGTTTATTTTTATTTTTAATTTATTTCATTTTAGCTTTATTTAAATTAATGTTAACTATTTTAACTAATAACGATAGTGGGAGTGACTTCCTGCAGGTTACAGCAAGTGACCATCTTTATGAGTGAGTCACTGATTCAATCAATCAATTGATTTGTTCAAAAACACTGATTCGGTCAAGAATGAAACAAGTGACTTTCTGAATTTTAAGCAGCATAGTATACTACTCTACTACTCCTTTCATATACAAATTATTAAAAATATTATGAGTAGTAGGCTAGTGAGTATTTTGAAATCATCAAATGTTTCAGTGATTCTATATAGAGTCAGTCATTGAATCACTGACTCAACCGATTCATTTGAAAACATTGAATGAAATACCACTACTTAATTCTGCTCAGAGACACGCAATGGTTGTGCTCTTTTGTCTCAAATGTAAGTTACAAAATATAAAATTCTTGTTTATTTAATATATAAAAGCCATTTTATACTTTTATTTTATACTACATTTTATACTACATTTATACACTAAGAACTCCTTTGCTTGTGTGAAATTTCTTAAATATAGATATGACGTATATGGGGTCACTCTGGTGTGAGTTCTCAGGACGAGATGCCAGCAACACCGGTTCTGCGGGTAATTACCAAAGGAATCTTCTAACCCATCTGGCTTTAATTCCGCTAATAGGAGCCATGCTCCTGGTGTTTTTAAATGTGCTGACTCAACATTACCTTTGTCTCATAATGTACAATTTAGAATCTTAAACCTCCAGACTTGGCTAAACTTTGCCATTTTGGTTGTTATTTATTTATTTACCTTATTTATTGTTATTTTTATGACTTCTATGATCTAACAAAATCTGCGATGAGGTCAATGTTCTGCTCTTTAACCCATGTGTTATAAATTAATTTATTTGGGCTGCAGACAACAATATCCGGGGGGGCAGCAACCAAAACCGTTCACTAGGACCGAAAGTTGCCGTGTTGACTGCCCCAGTTTCAGAAGTGCTCAATTACGGGGGACAGTTGGGATGGGAACAGGTGTATGTTCACAGCCTGGTTTTACAGTAGACAGGTTGGCTCCCATAGGACATCCCCACCCACCTACTTCCCTCCTACCCTCTGTAGTGAGACACTCTCCCTTTGTGCACTTTCATTCAAAAAAGCTTGTCTTGTAATATCTTACACTGGTGGGGCAAAACTCAATTTTGTTTGGCTTACACTGCTGATTCCAATCCTGCTAAGCACAATAATAATATTAATAAATCAGTGACAGAGGGAAAGCAGTCTCCATAACCAGATGTTTATCTAATGAGTACTGCACTGAGTTTAATGAAAGAGTTTCATATCAGATGGCCTTTTGTGCCCCAACTACAAAAAAAGTTGGGACAAAGTGAAGGTCTTGGCATCCTATTTATGGAAAATGGATTGAACTTTTGTTTCCTATTGGCAGCGGTGCCTCTCTGATGTCACGCCAATGGGTCCAGCTAACGTCCACATCAGCCAAATCAGCTTAAACAGAATTTAAAGTGAGGGAAAATGGATCAAAACTATTTTTAACCAATGCGAGAAGAATTAAATACTGGTGGAGAATGTGGGTCTTGGACCTCTCCATCTCTGTCTCTATTTTTGTGGCACAAGCTAATGATACCATGACTATGATTTAATGAGACATCCTTTGCTTAGATGGCAATTTTAGCCCGTTCCAATTCCATCTATGAATACATTTGAGAACAACGGCCAGATTATTGGGTGAAGCAATTGAAGGTTTTGGGCTGAATGATACCACATTTGAATATAGCCACAAAACGCCGGTCGCCCACCAGTCTTGGACACGCTAACTGTAAAACTCAATGCAATACCCATCAGCCCCAAAAAGGAGGGTATGACAACAAATCTCTTGGCCTTTTCGTCCCACTGAGACTTCATGCTGGTCTTGATGCTTTC